>NC_054497.1:12035217-12125217 GCF_017639515.1 Carcharodon carcharias | reverse complement strand
AACTGAGGGACAAGGAGTAGCAAATGAGGCTTCTATTATACAGCGACACTTCTCCAGCGAGCGTGGAAGAAATATTGACAACAACAGCATCATCAGGGCCTGATCGAGTTGCTGGAGACAGTCCCACTGGGCACGTCCCTGTCAACTTAGCATAAGGGAAGTTGGCACAGGGTGCAGAGTGACAAGGGAGCTCTACCCTTTGACCTCTCGGCCCTCACAGCCAAATGCAGGCCCAAAACATGAGATGATAACCTTTGAATGCTGTTTGGTGCCTTTAAGTGAAACCCAGATCACCATGGAAGCAAGCCTGTTGCTCTAAGTGGCCTTTAGCTCTGCACCCAATTACTAAATGTGAGTTGTCACTCCGGGAGAGGATACAAGATCAGGCGGACTGAAGCTCTGGGATAAGACTCACTTGTGCAGCAGGAACATGCTGAAATGGGGGCTTGAAATGGGGGAGGCGGTGGCATAGTGATATTGCTACTGGACTTGTACTCCAGAGACCCAGGAACATGCTCTGGAGACCTGGGCCTCAGTAGATAGTGAAATTCGAGTTCAACAAAAATCTGCAATTAAAAGTCTGATGATGCCCACAAAGCCATTGCCAATTGTTGTAAAAACTCACCCAGGGGATGAAACAGGCCTCCCTTAACCGGCCGGGCCTACCCATGACTCCAGACTCACAGCAATGAAGTTGACTCTTAAAATGCCCTCTGAACAAGGGCAATTAGGGATGGGCAATAAATGCTGGCCCAGCCGGTGATGCCCACATCCCCTGAATATAAAAAAAAAACTTTCCTGTGCGTAACACCTCCCATTAACCTCACCCCTCCCAAAACCCACCAACATTATTTGCCATTTGGGGTTGGAATTTTACGGTGGTGGAATTTCACAGTCTCGTCGAAGTCAAGGGGCTTTTGAACGGTTCACTGCGTTTCCCTGGCCTCACTACGATGAATTTCTGCCTTAGTTTATGGGGTGGTACAGGAGGAGGTTTACAGAGTTAACTTTGGGTGTGGGGTTGGGAACGATGGGGGGGGGTGTGGTTTGGGGGTGGGGTGGTGAATAGATTGATGAGAGAAAGAACTTGCATTTATATAGCACCTTTCGCAACCTCAGCATGTCCCAGAACTGCAGCCACGGCCATCAAATTGCATCCTGCACAAAGCAATGTGATAATGTCCAGGTCACCTGATATTTTTTTGGCCTCTTCTTTATTCTTTCATGGGACGTGAGAGTCACTTGTTGCCCAAACCTAATTGCCCTTGAAGTCAATGGCTTGCTCGGCCATTTCAGAGGGCAGTTAAGAGTCAACCACATTGCTGTGCGCCTGGAGTCACGTGTAGGCCAGACCAGGTAAGGGTGGCAGATTTCCTTCCCTAAAGGGCATTAGTGAACCAGCTGGGTTTTTATGACAATTGATGAGAGCTGTCATGGCCACCATTGCTGTGACCAGCTTTCCGATTCCAGATTTTTTTTAATAATTAAGACCCCGAAACCATAAGACGTAGGATTGGAAGCAGGCCATTCAGCCCACCGAGTCTGCTCTGTCATTCAATGATATCATGGCTGATCTGATAATCCTCAATTCAACTTTCCTGCCTTTTCCCCATTGCCCTTGAATCCCTTACTGATTAAAAACCTGTCCATCTGAACCTCGAATATACTTTACAGCCTCTACAGTCCCTTGTGGTAAAGAATTCCACAGATTCACTACCCTTTGAGAGAAGAAATTCCTCCTCATCTCTGTCTTAAATGGGAGACCCCTTACTCTGAGATAATGTCCTCTGATCCTAGACTCTCCCACAAGGGGAAACAACCTCTCAGCATCTACCCTGTCAAGCACTCTAAGAATCTTATATATGTTTCAATAAAGTTGCCTCTCATTCTTCTAAACTCTAGTGAGTACAGGCCCAAACTACTCAACCTCTCCTCATAAGAAAATCCCTTCATCTCCGGGATGAACCTAGTGAACCTTCTCTGGACTGCCTCCAATGCCAGTATATCTTTTCTTAGATAATGGGACCAAAATGGTTCACATTATTCTAGGTGTGGTCTAACTAGTGCCTTGTATAGTTTTAGCAAGACTTCCCAACTTTTATACTCCATTCCCTTTGAAATAAAGGTCAACATTCCATTTGCCTTCCCTATCACCTGCTGAACATGAATATTAGCTTTTTGTGATTCATGTACGAGGACCCTCAAATCCTTCTGTGCTGCAGCTTTCTGCAGTCTTTCTCCATTTAAATAATATTCAGCTCCTCTATCCTTCCTGCCAAAATGCATATCCTCACATTTTCCCACATTATATCCCATATGCCAAGTTTTTGCCCACTCACTTAACCTGTCTATATCTCTCTGTAGACTCTGTGTTATCCTCACCACTTGCCTTCCCACCTATTTTTGTGTCACCTGCAAACTTAACGATAGTACATTCACTTCCCTCATCTAAGTTATTAATATATATTGTAAATAATTGTGGCCCCAGGACTGATTCCTGTGGCACCCCACTAGTTATAGGTTGCCATCATGAAAATGTCTCCCTTATCCCAACTCTCTGTCTTCAATTAATTAGCCAGTCCTCTATCCATGCTAATATACTACCTCCAACACCATGAGCACTTATCTTATTAAGTAGCCTTATGTGCGGTACCTTATTGAACACCTTTTGGAAATCTAAATATATTGCATCTATTGGTTCCCCTTTATCTATCCTGCTTGTTACCTCCTCAAAGAATTTTAATAAATTTGTTAATTGAATTTAAATTCCATAAGTTGGTGTGTTGGGATTTGAATCCTTGTCCCCAGAGAATTAGTCTGACCCCCTGGACATTACAACTACATCACCATCGCTCCACAAATTTACTGATGCTGGGAGATGGTAAGTATTAGCTGAGAGACTAGGGAGAAGTCCACTTCTTCATCGGAATAGTAGCAGGGGATCCTTTAACCTGGAAGGGTAGATAGGGCCTCATCCTAAAGACCAATACCTCCAACAGTGCAACACTCTGGTGCTGGGAATGTCAATCGAGATTCTGTGCTCAAGTTGCTGGGGTCGGACATGGAACCTTCTGACTCAGGGGCGAGAATGCTACCTACTGAGTCACACAGACACCATTAAGCAGCAGGGCAGCTTTTGGAGCAGGGGCCCAAGGGGTTGAGGAGGATTTGTAGTGTTGGCAGTGAGGTGATGGTTTACTGATTATTCAAAGCCAATTCAGGAACGTGCTGTATGGTATTAGTAACTTGTGCTATGCCTTTGCTAGTAGAATCTGCACTCTGGCTGACTGCAAAGGCCATGGATTAGCTGCATTTTATCATGTTTTACATATTTAAGACAATATTGCATTTCCCCTCCTCGTTCTCTTCCTCTCCTGAAGGTGCTGGGTTCAGTTCCACAGTCTGACATCCAGTAACCCTCCAAGTGAAGCTAGAGGACATTCGGTGGGCAAAGAGATTTAGGGACCTTGTATAAATGGGATATTAAGTTTGTTTAATCATAGGCAGGTGATTGGCTTCCGCTGGGCATTCACCTGAACCGCCTATAAATAGACACAGACTCAAACTGTGGTTCAAGAGCAAAATACTGCAGCTGTTGGAAATCTGAAATAAAGACAGAAAATGCTGGAACTACTCAGCAGGTCTGGCAGCGTCTTGTGGAGAGAGAAACAGAGTTAACGGCTGGAATTTTCCGGCACCCTCCGTGGCAGAGCCGGCGAGCCACTGAAATTGCCATTCGCAACGTCAGGACCGGGAGATCCTGCCGACATGAGGGGGTTGGAAAATTCCGACCAATGTTTCAGGTCGATGACCTTTCAACAGGACACAAAACCATGGTTGTTGGGTTAGGAGGCGTATGCTTGTTGTTGCATGATGTATGTGCCATTGTAATGTAAAGGTGCTTGGCAGAGCAAGGGTTAACGTGAAACTGGAGAATAGCACCGCCTGCAGTATGATGCATAGAGCCATATGGTAATAGACTGAGAGAACAGTCTAGTGAGAACACTCTGGAACCAGCTTGCATGGAGGTAACAGCCCCATGCATGACAGTAACCTGGGATCTGTAAATAGTTAAAGACTACCAATAAATGGTTCATGTTTAAGCATGCAAATCTCTCATCATTAAGACATCTAAGGAACCCATATTACAACACTTGTAATGTATAACTCTGTAAAATATATAAAAGTGTGTAAAGAGTGGCTCCAGTTCTATCCTTCACAAACTGGCTTCCTGGAGTATAACACTTAGGTCTGTATAGTTATAAAAGGGTCAATAGGGTAGATGGGTGGGTGATCCCAAAATTAGAGATCATAAATATAAAGACTGGCACCAACAAATCTAATAAGGACTTCTTTACCCAGAGTGTGGCGAGGATGTGAAATGCAGTGCCACATGGAATGGGGCAAATGGCAATAGATTCATCTAAGGGGAAGCTAGATAAACATGGGGGAGAAAGGAAGAGAAGGCTATGTTGATAGGGTGAGATGAGGTAGTGTGGGAAGAAATTTGTGCAGAGCATAAAAACTGCTTAGACCAATTGGGCAAATTGTTTAGTGCTGTAAATTCTATGGAATTTGATGCAATTCTATGTAGGTTAATCAGTTATTAAAAGCTAGCACACAAGTATAAAAAGTAGTCAAAGTGATGAATGAGTTGATGCACTTTATTGCAAGAGCTGAGAATATATAGATAAGAAACTGCTATTGAAATTAGACAGGCAGATGTACTTGGACATGTAAGAACATTTGAACCTGACACTAATTTGGTTGCAATGTAAACCTTTTATTGCCTTTGACACAAGCAGGGAAATGAACAATATTACCCTGTTTTTCCTCTGGCTAGAGATGTAACCTTTGTCAAACCTTTTTGCTATTGTCTCCTCTCTCTACAAATTGTGAAGGACATCTCAAAATCTTTATAGGCCCCTAGTCACGAACACTGTCTTAGGTGATTCATTATGTTCCACTAAGAATTATTGTGAACAAGACACCCCTCCCCAACAACGTGATGTAGTTCCTACAGAACACCGATACCAACTTATCCCCCATCATGACTTGTTGTCCCACTCCTCATCGCTAACATGGGCCCATCTTACTTCGCCATGGGCCCATAAAGTTTAGTCAGGCAGATACAAACCACACATCCCGCACTTCATCAAAAGCTAAACACCATAGCTAGATAAATTTTATCCCAACACTTTAAACCCAGAATGATTCTGGGAATGAGCAACTTTGACCATTTCATTATTATTAGCTACAGTACAAATCCACAAGCCACTTGTGGATAAAAAGAAACTAGGAAACCTTAATCATATGAGATTAAGCCAAATCCTAACCCTACATGTGTCTGCACATGTGACGAGGGTATCTTAAAGGTCCAGCATTATTTAATTGTGGTCCCTGAGTGAGGCTGAGCTATAATGAAAGACATGGTGAGCTCAGGTTGTAGATGAGGATTTCCAAGGGCAAGCAGGTTGAGGTGTTTAAAATAATGAAGGGAATTGGACAGATATTTTTCTTTCTACGAGTTGAGGAAGCCAAAACAAGGAGAACATAATCCTAGAAACTGAGCAAAGCCATCGAAAGCCAAACCTAGGACAAAAGGGGATAATTTTGAACATGGACATGAGTGCAAAATGGGGAATATTGGATCAGCCACATTTTACAAATCTCGCACGACTACACAATCTCATATTTAAGTCAAAATTAACCCCAAAGTTCATCAATGTGCATAACCTAGGCTGACAGTCCCAGTGCCAGAACTGAGGGAGAGCGGCACTGTCAGAGGTGCCATCCTTCAATGAGATGTTAAACTCAGACCCACTCGGATGGGGATAAAAGATTTCACAGCCACGATTGAGAAGAAGAGCAGGGGAGTTTTCCCCAGTGTCCTGGCCAATATTTATCTCTCAGTGGACATCACCAAAGCAGATAATCTGGTCTTATCATATGGCTTTTTGTGGGGACTTGCTGTGCACAAATTGGCTGATACACTTTCTATATTCCAACAGAGACTACACTTCAAAAGTATTTCACTGGCTATCAAGTGCTTTGGGATATCCTGGGGTTGTGAAAGGTGCTATAATAATGCAAGTGTTTCTTTAATAGGAAGGTTGTTATTTTCTTTGTATTATAGTCATTGGCTGAGGAGGTAAGGGTGTTAATAAAAATGGTGGAAATGCAGTTAATTGGGATTAAAAAAACATAGCAATATCATGGGCAGCAAACAAAGGTAGAACTGGCTAGATGGGTTGACTGGCCTGGGCCTATTCCTATTCGTTTTTTAGAATCCCCAATGCATGGGCAGATAAATGGCAGATGGACTTTAACCCTGAAAAGTGTGAGGTGATACACTTTGGAAGGAGTAATTTGACAAGGAAGTATTCAATGAATGGCATGACACTAGGAAGTTCTGAGGAACAAAGGAACTTTGGCGTGTGTGTCCATAGATCTCTGAAGGCGGAGGGGCATGTTAGTAGGGTGGTAAAAAAGGCACAGGGGACACTTGCCTTTATCAATCGAGGCATAGATTACAAAAGTAGGGAGATCATGTTGGAGTTGTATAGAACCTTGGTGAAGCCACAGCTTGAGTACTGTGTGTGGTTCTGGTCGACACATTATAGGAAGGATGTGATTGCCTCCTCCTTCAGAGGAGATTCACCAGGATATTGCCTGGGATGAAATATTTAAGTTATGAAGAGAGGTTGGATAGACTTGGGTTGTTTTCGTTGGAGCAGAGAAGACTGAGTGGCGACCTGATCGAGGTGTACAAGATTATGAGGGGCATGGACAGGGTGGATAGGGAGCAGCTGCTCCCCTTAGTTGAATGGTCAGTCATGAGGGGACATAAGTTCAAGGTGAGGGGCAGGAGGTTCAGGGGGGATGTGAAAAACATTTTTACCCAGAGGGTGGTGACGGTCTGGAATGCGCTGCCTGGGAGAGTGGTGGAGGCGGGTTGCCTCACATCCTTTAAAAAGTACTTGGATGAGCACTTGGTAAGTCATAACATTCAAGGCTATGGGACAGGTGCTGGTAAATGGGATTGGGTAGGTAAGTCAGGTGTTTCTCAAGTGTTGGTGCAGATTCGATGGGCTGAAGGGCCTCTTCTGCATTGTGTGATTCTGTGATTCTATGTGTCTTCCAGGTGCCAAACTCTTGCAAAAATAATTACTTAGAAATTAATTGGCAGCGAAAAGCCTTTATCTCTACTGACTCCTGGAAATAAAATCCAAGGTTTCTATGTAAGCATGTGGCATGCCTCCAATTGGCTGAGGGGCATATTTATGAAATATCATCATATGAAAACTGAGGACTGACCCAATGATCAGCTCCTGCTGTTAATGAAGTGGCTGAGTCTCTGAAACACCCAACATTGGAAAAGGTGGTCAGGGGAATGGCTCATGATGGAAATGTTACTTCAAATAGAGTGAGATTTTGTTGTCCAGTCTTGCACTTCCAGTGAAGCACAGCATAGGTTAAGTGCAGAGTTACATACAAAGCAAAGCTCCCTCTACACTGTCCCCATCAAACACTCCCAGGACAGGTACAGCACGGGGTTAGATACAGAGTAAATCTCCCTCTACACTGTCTCCATCAAACACTCCCAGGACAGGTACAGCACGGGGTTAGATACAGAGTAAAGCTCCCTCTACACTGTCCCCATCAAACACTCCCAGGACAGGTACAGCACGGGGTTAGATACAGAGTAAAGCTCCCCCTACACTGTCCCCTTCAAACACTCCCAGGACAGGTACAGCACGGGGTTAGATACAGAGTAAAGCTCCCTCTACACTGTCCCCATCAAACACCCCCAGATCGAAGAAAGCGTTGGTTATTTTTGGAGTAATGTTTTGCTGCAGCTTCTTTGAATATCAGAAAGCAGAGGACACAAATAAAAAACTAGAAAATTTCAAGTAACAGGGGAATCATTGCAGGATGCTTCACTCCAAAGTACAGGAATGGTTGGTAGCATTGTTGGCAGGAACCCACTTACACTGTTTGTTTCAGCACTTGGAGAGAGAGGGATTGTGGGATTTAGTGAATAGATTGGTAAGGTTGATCTATAAAAAAGGGGTGGACTTATTGGACCTAATGGTCATCCTCTTGTTCCTAAAATTCCTTTGTGGAATTGTAAGAAGTTTCTCTCTGCATTTGTCATTATCAATAAATCCTGGATTACTTCCCATTATTAATCCTAGGGAAGAATCGTCAGATCCGTTTGATATTGGGTGTCAAGGCGGACGTGAGAGAACAATATGATAAGATGGCCAAAAATCGGTTTTAAACTGTCGCGAAGCCAGTTTGCAATTGTCTGCTCCACCCGTCAATGGCGGGTGGCGTTTCCTTCTGCTGCATATCTGGAACCTAATTTCAATACTTTTAGCATCTCAGTATAAGCCCTGCTCGCTGGAATCATCCCCCTCACACTGGGCGCTGACGTGTTTCACAATGTCATAACGTACATAAGCGACGTGCACCTGGTGAGCTGCGCTTCACTCAGGACTTCGAAGTTTGTTTGCCGACCTTGCTTCAGGCAGCACTCACGGGTATCAGTGCCAGGCTTCACAGGCAGCACCACATCACTGTTAGGAGGGGCTCACGGGCAGATCTCTATTTACCAGACCAGCTGTAAGGCAGGGGGGGCGGCTTTTCAACAGCTGCAGGTCAAGGGCTTGCTTGGGGAAGGGGGAGAAGTGGCCTCAAGCAAGGGAAGAGGCTGTAGGGTGAGGGCTGCACTGGTGAAGGGGGGTATCCCAGGCTGTGTGTGGGGGCAACATGTTGATCAGTGGCCTCAAGATGGTGAGGGCTGAGGAGGCAGTCTCCAGAGGAGATGAGGCCAGATGGAGATGTGAGGGTGTATGTGTGAGTGAGTGAGTGGTGATGTCCCTTGAGCTGGCAGTGAGTGAGATGCCAATGAGTGTGTGATGGGCTTGAGTATGTGATTTTAGTGTGATGAGGTGGTTGCCTTACCCTGATGGCATGGATGAGATCATTTACCCTCTTTACGCACTGGATGGCCAACCTCTCCTGTGCAGCATTGGCACTGACCACCACTGCCATCGCCTACTAAGCCGGAGTGGTGAGATCGCTGGACCTCTTGCAGCCAGAGTGGAGGTGGAAGACATCATGGTGGGTCTTTTAAAGGCTTTCCAGTAACAGGTCACTGAAGTCTGATTCAGAGGCCGCCCACCAGCGAGATAGCGTGCTACCTGTGGCTGTATAATTAATGAGGCGGGAAGCAGATGATAACCTGCCATTGGGGCCAGCGGGTAAAACGCCTGCCCCTAATTTCCAGTCAGTTTGGATTCATCATCCTTGATCTGTCTTCACTGATGAAGGTCTCAAAGCCAAAAAGCAACATCACTGGCCCTCCTCTGAGTGCTAGAGGTGTCTCTACATACTAACCAAGATATCACCCTACTCTGCAAAGCAATTTGCACATTCCTCCTGGAGTCCATTCCACTCACTGTGCCCACCATCTGATCTCTCATCCAGTGTTACTCCTTGTCTAAAGGGGCAAAGAGCGTGAACTGTTATGCAAGGCATTGCATTTAAATGTTTTGTCATACATTCATGGAATGTGGGTGCCGCTGGCTAGTGCAGCATTATTGCCCATCCCTAATTGCCCTTGAGAAGGTGTTGGTGAGCTGCCTTCTTGAGCCACTGCAGTCCATGTGGTGTAGGTACACCCACAGTGCTGTTAGGGAGGGAGTTCCAGGATTTTGACCCAGTGACAGTGAAGGAACAGCCGATATATTTCCAAGTCAGGATGGTGAGTGACTTGGAGGGGAACTTCCAGGTAGTGGTGTTCCCATCTATCTGCTGCCCTTGTCCTTCTAGATGGTAGAAGCTGCAGATGTGGAAGGTGCTGTCGAAAGGGCCTTGCTAAGTTGCTGCAGTGCATCTTGTAGATGGTACACACTGCTGCTCCTGTGCATTGGTGATGGAGAGAGCGAATGTTGCAGGTGGTGGATGGGTACTGTAGCAGGGTGACTGCAGCACTTGGTAGTGTTCTCAGTAGGAGAGGAGAAGAATCTGAGCCTGTTTTTTTACTCGAAGGAGTTAACCCAGTTATTCACGGAACGATGGAACTCATAATGTTTCTCCCAGTCTTCTGTTTACCCTGCTCTCCAGAGGTCGTAGCTCCCCTACAGCAAGGTCCTGGGTTGGAAGGGAAAGACATCAGTCAGCTGGCAAAAAGGTCTTTACCCATGTGAGCTGTAAGTGCGGATAAGCAGAGGCTCTGCTGCAGCATTTTGTAATGTTCGCCCGTCTCAAGGCTGAGGGAGGAGACTGGAGGAATCTGTGACTGGGAATGTGAAGAGGCAGAGGTGATACTTGTTCTGTTCTTCATTACCAGGGTGGCAGTATTCCTCTGCAGCGCAGATCGACACTGTCTCCTCCTGACATAACAGCAGCCTCTCCAGTCAGCAGTAACAAGCTTGATGGGAAAACTGGAAGGGACCACATTGTTTCACCTGTCAGCCTTTGCAGAAACCATGACCCCGGCTTCCCTCAAATGTTACACTGAGACATTGCTGCACAAAACAGGTTTTGTTTCTGTATGTTTTTTTTTGAGAAATTGTTATTCATCTCGGGATGTGGGCATAAATGGCAAGGTTGGCGTTTATTGCACATCCCATGGTTGCCCTTGAGAAGGTGGTGGCGAGGGACAATGTTGAACTATTGCAGGCCATGTGGTGAAGGAGCTCCCACGATGCTGTTACATAGGGAGTTCTAGGATTTGGACCTTAGGAGCAATGAAAGAACTCCGCTGTTTTATGTGGAGTTATTAAGTTGTTAAAATTCAGTTGAAATGGGGACATTGGCCCTTGTGCCAGTGCCTCCAACTATCACCAATATGGAATAGCCAACTGTGGCTCAGTTCCGAGACAGCACATTGTGGGTTCAAGTCCCAGTCTAGAGACTCCGGCACAACAATCCAGGTGGCATTCCCAGTGCGATGGAATTCCCAGCATCGTCAGAGAGGCTGCTGCTCGGATGACACATGTGAAACAGAGGCCCTCTCAGACGAAAGATTCTGCTGCTGCTATTCTGGAGAAGAGCAGGGGAATTCTCCCTAGTGTCCTGCTTGACATTTATGCCTCAAACAGCATTCCAAAATCAAATTATCTGGCCCTTATGGTGTTGCTGTTTCTGGGATCTTGCTGTGCGCAAGTTGGAACCCATGTTCCTACACTTCAAAATTGTGGACCTTTGACTATAAAATAAAAGGGAGGGAGGTCTTGAACGGCGCCATAAAAATGCAAGATTTTCTTTCTCTTTTTAGACATGGTGATGAACAGAAAGCTCAGGAGGTTTGGCACCAGACCTGAGACTAAAGTAAAACGGGGGACATATTTGACAGCAGTTAGCGAGAAGGTCAGCAGTGTTATAACTCCAAACGTTTGGTGGGGGGGGGGGGGGCGACTCTCACAGAGAACGCTGTAATCTCCTGTCTCAGAGCTACAGCCACTGGCCAGGCTTGTTTCGCCAGCTTCTCTGTGTGAACCAATCTGCCCTCCTCCCTGTGTCCAGTCACCAAAAAAAAAACTTAACAAACCCTATAGCCTGGACAGAATCTGAAGAACGACAGGCAATGGTGGAAGAAAGAAAAAAGAACCAAGAGGAAAATAGAACGAACAGAAAGGACATTGGACACAAGCTTGAACAGAACTCATTTGCAAAGTTCTGGGTAAATAGTTTTTTATTATTCATGGGATGTGGGTGTCACTGGCTAGGCCAACATTTATTGCCCATCCCTAATTGCCCTTGTTCAGAGGGCATTTATGAGTCAACCACATTGCTTTGGGTCTAGAGTCACATGTAGACCAGACCAGGTAAGGACAGCAGATTTCCTTTCCTAAAGGATATTAGTGAATCAGATGGGTTTTTACAACAATTGACAATAGTTTCAAAGTCATCATTAGACTTTTATTTCCAGATTTTTATTGAATTCAAATTCTACTGTCTGCTGTGATGGGATTTGAACCCAGGTCCCCAGAGAATTACCCCTGGGTTTCTAGATTACTAATACAGCAATAATACCACTACACCACCACCTCCCCTAAACAGGCCATGAAATTGGACAGCTCTTTCAAGGAGAAACACCCAGAAGGAATAATAAAACTAATTACTAATTAATTAAGTAATAGATAACTAAATAAGTGCTAAATAAAAGGTTAGAGGGATTGTGTGGTGCAGTGGGTAGCGCCCCTGCCTCTAAGACAGGAGCTCCAGGTTTGATTTCCAATCCACGACTTGATGGTCCAAGGAAGGGGTGTTCATAGTGCAGCTCAAACAGATTGAGTATCAACCTGCAAATCCTTCCAGCACATGCTGATGGCAGGCAGTAAGAGGGGGAGAGATTCCTGGTCAGCCATGTGATAGGAAGAAAGTTGAAACCATCACTGTCCATAGCTCCAGACTACAACACGCATGTTTCCACAGCAACTCAGACTCCCTGAGTGATCTGTAACCCACTCACCACTTAAATGAAAGAGTGTATTCTTTTCATTTTCTTCTATTACTTTAATTTATCAGTTGCACTTGGAGATGGAGGAAGAAAGGCTGCTTGTGCCGAGATTAATCCAATTAATCCAATCGGATAATGTGAAGTCTGTGTCTCTATTCCAATTGGCTGTGGGGCAGCAGCAGCATCTGGAGGATGGGACCAATGGCAGAACTGCGAGGATGGAGCTGTACAAGATGGGAGGTCATGTGATCAAAGGTCCAGGCATACACCTGACCAGAATTGGCAACTCTTGTCCAGCTTGTTGCCAACTCCTGGAGGTTTAATCACATGACCTCCCTTATCCAAATGCCCCACCCCAACGTTTCCACCATTGGTTACCTGGCATGCCAATCATCAGAGGGCACGTTCCTGCACCAATTGAAAAGAAGGCACCTCCTTTCCCAATTGGATGAGGCTTTAATGTCAATCAAACAACCTATTTAGAAAAAATCATTCCCAATATAACTTTATAACTTAAAAAACAAAAGTGTTCTAAGAAAAGTAAACATTTTATTTACCACTCCAATGATTTTTAATTAAATATTAAAGATTAAATATTAAGTACTGGAGACTCCAGGGCAATACTGGAGGGTTGGGAACCCTATCTTACCATAGGTAAGATGTGTCAAAGACATTGTGCAGAGGTTGTGAAACAGTGACCAGGAGAAAGCGAACGTGTAAATATAGATATTGTTAAAAAATTTGATCTTGTGCTGTGATTTTTAAAGCTTATGGATCCTTGCAAAATGTTTGGGTCCCGTTCTGAATGATGTTTTTGGCAAAAGTGCTGCCTGGATTTGCTTTAACACAAGCCAAGTGGCTGTTGGCAAAAAAAAATAAATACAACCAGGTTAGGATTATGCAATTCGCAGAGGCCCATCAATAACTGAACTGATGTTTCTCAGCCCACACCATGCATTATTCATGAGAAAGTTATTGGAATGTAGTGTTGAATTAAGTATAACATTTGTGCACCGTGAATTGAAACCTGCAGGTGATCATTCTCCCAGTCAGCACATCCAACTACAACACCCTTACAAAAACTCACTCTTTTTCTCTCCCTCTCTCTTCCTCTCTCCTCTCTTTCTCTCTCACTTGCTCTCTGGATCCCACTCATGCTCATGTTCACCTTCACATCCTCTCTTCTCCTTTCCCTTTCTCTCTCTCCCTCTCTTTTCGCCTCCCTCTTGTGCCTCTCCCTTGAACTCTCTCCCTCCCTCTGTCTGCCACTCTCCCTCTCTCCCTTGCCCTCCATCTCTCTCTTTTTCTCTCCCTCCTCCTGTATCTCTCTCTCTCTGTCTAATTTTGTCAATTATTTCTTCTTTTTCTCACTTATTCTTGTTTTTCTCTCATTTTTTTCTTTTACTCACTCACTCTCTTTCTCTCTCACTTTATTTTCTCTCTCTCTCTCAGCCTTCTCAAATTCATTCTGCTCCCTCCTTTTCTCTCTTTCCCTCACACCACTCTGCAGCAGCTTGAGATATTTTCCTTGGTTCAAGGTGTTACATAAATGGCAGTTGCCAACCCTCCAGGGTTGTCCTGGAGTCTCCAGGTATTGAAGGTTAATCTCCAGGACAGTGTGCTGTGAACAAAACCCAGGAGAAAAATCACATTAAAAATAATTCTTTCAACGCTTCTTGAGTAATTATGAAAATGTAAAAGACTGGGCTGATTGACAGTCAAGAATCATCCAATCGGATAATGGCAAGTCGGCTTGCTTTCTGATTGGGCTTGGGTAGGCAGAGCTCCATCAGATGGTGGAAATTTGGGCGACTGATGGCCGCAGCGTGAGGTGGAGTGGCTGGAGGGAGGAGGTCAGCTACGTCTAACCAGAGTTAGCAACTCCGAGTTGGGATTAAGGCCCAATTCTCTTGGAAGCGTTGCTGAGCCTCTATTGTTCTGGCCAATGGCTGCTCTAGGTTTAGCTTGATTCCAAGAAACATCCGGACACAGGGTGCGATAAATTCCATCTAAACATGGAAAAAGTCAGGACATTTCCGACTTTCTCTCATGCGATTTCCATACAGTTCCCCATGGTTGTTGGATTTGTGGCCACTGTTTGTCAATTATTTATCATCTTTTGTTCTGTCTATAGCTGGACTTCTTGGCATATTCAGTCACAGTTTGAACATCCAGAGTCTGTATCACTCACTTCCTGTATCACTCACTTCCTGTATCACTCAGAGCTGTATCACTCACTTCCTGTATCACTCAGCTATATCACTCACTTCCTGTATCACTCAAAGCTGTATTGCTCACTTCCTGTCTCACTCACTTCCTGTATCACTCAGAGCTGTATCACTCACTTCCTGTATCACTCAGAGCTGTATCACTCACTTCCTGTATCACTCAGAGCTGTATTGCTCACTTCCTGTCTCACTCACTTCCTGTATTACTCTCAAACTAATTATATCTTCCACATACTCACTGTCTCTCTCTCTCATTGTCTGTCCCTGTTATATTGTCTGTCTGTCACCGTTTCTCTCTCTCTCTCTTACTGTCTGTTTCTCTTATAATGTACGTCTCCCTCTGTCTCTTTCTCACTGTCTCTCTCTCTCTCTTATTGCTCCCTCTAGCTCTCTCATCCATTGCCTTAGTTTCTTTCTCAATCTCCACTATCTCCCTCTCACTCACTATCTCTCTCGTCCTCTAAATCTCACCTCCTACAATGTCTCCTGCCCTGTCTCTCTCTCTCATTCAACCTCTCTCTCCCTCTTTCTGTCTCACTCGCACTGATTCACTCCCTGCACCTCATTTCACCCTCCATGTACCAGTGGAGGGGTTGGCATTCTCACAGTGCCCATTACCCTGCAAGCTTTGTCTTTCCTAATCTTTCTTTATCTTCCTGATTATTTCATTCCCTTTTGTTTTTTTTTCATAATCGTCCAGCCAGGAGCTGAGCCCCACCTGAGGTCACTCGGAAGACAAGGCCCTCTGTTAAATATAGAAGAATAAGGGGAGGACTATTGGAAACAGTAAGCAGATCAGCGACATAGCGCTTGTGTATCAAATTAAATTTTACCAGCAAAAGCCTTCTGGTGCATTTGAATGTCAATCCCACAGCCGTAATGCAGTCACTGTGCAGGGGCTGCTGCAGTGACTACACCTCCAGAATGCTAAACTAACGCTCCTGCTCTTAAAGGGGAATTGCATTCTTAGACACAAGGCTCAACAGCAATGCTCTAGCCGGTGCTTGTAAATACATCAATCACTAAAAGTTGCACCGCAGGTTAACAAGGCCATAAAAGAAAGCAAAATGAAGCATCAGCTTTACTTCTAGAAGGATAGAATTAAAATGCAGGCAAGTTATGCTAAGTCTGCGTTGAACTTCGGCTAGGCTGCACTTAGGGAACCGCATGCAGTTCTGGTCATCGTATTATAAAACGGATATAGAGGCACAGGAGAGGGTGCAGAGAAGATTCACAAAGATGATACCAGAAATGTATACATATCAGAAGAGAACTGACAGGCTGGGCCTCTTTTCTCTTGACAAAAGAAGGCTGAGGAGGGTCACCTATAGAGGTCCTTATAGCCCTGAAAGGCTTTGATCGAGTGGATACAGAGAGAATGTTTCCTCTTGTGGGGAGGAGCAAAGCTAGAGACCATCGATATAAGACAGTCACCAAGAAATCCATTAGGGAATTCGGGAGAAACTTCTTTAGCCAGAGGGTGGGTGAGAATGTGGAACTCGCTACCACAGGGAGTGGTGTATACAGACACAATTAAGGGGAAGCTACATGAGCAAACGAGGGAGAAGAGAATAGAGGGTTATGGTGATAGATTTAAATGAGAAAAGGTGGGAGGAGATTCGAGTGGAGCATAAACACCAGCATGGACAGGTTGGGCCGAGTGGCCTGTTTCTGTGCCGTGTATCCTCTGCAATCCTATATAAGCCAGTTCCCTCAGTATGTCCCTTTTAGAGGTTTTATCAGGGGGTTTACTGACATGATCTACTGCATTTATAGAGTGCCTGTAATAGTGTAAAATGTCCCAATGTCCTACATGAGAGAATAAATCAAAATAAAACTGACACCTAAGGAGATGTTAGGACTGGTGACCCAAAGCTTGGTTTGAGATATATGCTTAATAAGGTCACCTGTCATTCAAAACTCCAATCAGTATAGGCCCAACCTAGGGGAGCCTTAAAAGGAGAAACTGAGGTTTAGGGAGGGATTTCTAGAGTTTAGGGCCCAGGCAGCTGAAGACACAGTGGAGGGATTAAAATCGGGCTGGGTCCGGAATCGGAGGAGCTCAGAGATCTGGGAGGATTGGGGCTGGAGGAGTTTACGGAGATTGGGAAGTGACAAATCCAGGCAGGGATTTGAACAGTATGATAAAGAATTTTAAAACTGCGGTGTGGGTGGACCGGAAGCCAATGTAGATCAGCAAGCACTGGGGGGGTGTTGTCGGAAGTTAGAATCAACGGATTGCAAGACTTTGTTCGGTTTGTGGTGGTAGAGATTTTTGCGGTGGGTTTAAAATCAGAGCTGCGAGGGCTTAAAGGAGATTGCTTGCTGGTTTACATTCTGGGGAGCGTTTTGCTCTGCATTGGGATATTGGGATGGGGTGTTAAACTTTCAGCTTGGACGCAGTGTCCCACCTCACCCACTGCACCCAGAGAGCAGTAACCCTGCGACGCGAGGAGTGGGAGCCAATGTACTTATTGTCCTTCAACATACACTCACCTGCTGCGTTTGGAACTGAGGTAGTACCCAGGTGGTAGGGTGGCTGGTTGTAGGCTTTCAGCTTCAGGTGACGGAGGTGAAAGCACAGAGGCTGTGGACCGTGCTGCACAATCGCTTTACAGAGTCATAACTGTGACGCGCTCAGGGAGAGGCCATTCATCCCATCGCTGCCAGTGCCGGATGACGGGCAAGCTGCACGAGCGAGTGAGGGAGAAGGGAATGGAGGATAGATAGTGCCCCCGCCAACCCTGTTTCCCTATAACTCTTTGGCATCTTTCTTCTTTACCCAGTTTATTTTTAAATGATCTTCCAGCCTCTGCTCCATTTCCTGGTAAAGAGAAACACTGTGTGTAAAAAAAAAAATTCTTCCAGTTGGCTAATCAGCGATGCCCTTTGTGGTTGAATAACCAGCCACTGCTCACACCTGAAGTGTTGCCACGTGGCGCAGGGGACCGGTGGGTGGCAGGCACAGGAAGAACTGTATGGCAACCAGGGCCAGGGTTTTATAGCCCCTCCTGCCCAGAGGGATATTACGGTTCCGCCGAACTGTATGGAGATTTCAATGACTCGCCACACCTACCAGGGGGAGACACACCGCGGCAGGGCCATGAAATCCTGGCCCAGGATTCGGTGCCTTGTGGAGGCCCTTGGCAAGGAAGAGCACGGTGATATGAAGGAAGAGAGGCAATCAGGACGGTGGGGGCGGGGTGCATGTAATAAGGGGTGAAATGAGCTTCAGTGAGATGAGCTGCTGCCTGCGCCGCACCCCCCACCCCCCCACCCCCTCACTGAGCACTGTTTTGCCAATCAATCAATGTTTACCCTTTCAGAACTTTTCATAATTTTGGCAGGCTGTTCGACCGTGAAGGCCATTGCAGTTGAGCCGGTTCCTCTGTGAGGGCGCACTGGACAATGTCAGGATCAGGATCCCTGGTGCGTTTTCCCCTATCCCACTGGGGTGGGTGGGGGGGGTTGGTTTGCTGAGGCCACTTGGGGTGTTGCCTATCCCATGCTCATGGCTGAGGTCAGATAACTCAGCACAGAACCAGTCTGCCTGACTGAGATTGCAATAACATACAGCTCATACTCTGTGCGTGATCACAGACTCCAACCACAGGTGACAGAGTGATGAAGAGGGGAATGGATACCATGCCCAATGATAAGGTGACAGCCATGAAGCAGTGGGTAGCACGCTTTCCTCTGAGTTGGAAGGTGGTGTGTTCAAGTCCCACTCCTGAGCCTTGAGCATAAAGACCAGGCTGACGCTCCCAGTGCAGTACTGAGAGAGTGCCGCACTCGTCCGAGGTGCCACCTTTCAAGTGACGCGTTATACCGAGGACCCATCTGTGCCCCTCAAGTGGACGTAATAAATTCCTTGGCACTATTTTGAAGAAGAGCACAGAGGTTATCCAGGGCCAGTACTTATTGCTAAAACAGCATCACTAAGAATAGATTAGCTGCTTATTGTCTCATTGTCGCTTGTGGGAGTTTGCTGTGTGAAAATTGGCTGCCTTTTTTGCTACAAGTGACTGCACTTCAAAAAGAAAGCGCTTTTGGATGTCCTGAGGTTGGGAGGGATAAATAAATGCAACTTTGTTTTTCAGATAAACAGGGGAGAGAATAGGAAAGGCAGGGGTGGACCAGTCACACTCCTGCAGGCTAGGTTATCATACTAATACACCCTCTTTCGATGTAGGCCTGTCTCAAAACCCTCCTTGCAATATCACAGTTGAAAGCCTTGTAGAAGTGAGACGACACAATAATCAAGCCTTAACAGCTTAGCAGCTCGGTTTTTAACACAGACTCTCTGCTGAACAAGCTCAGTGCTTTTTATTTGCTCAGATCAGAATATTGAATAGTCAGCTGAACAAAACCCTGCACAAAAGATTTTTGTGATGATGCTTTAGTAACAGGAAGCACTGTGTGGCATTTTTCAACATCAATCGGCTGGGAACAAGCCGAGTGCTGAATGTGCTCTGACCAACAGCGAAGGTCACTGTTGGATCTTAGCTCAGGAAACCTTGACCTCAGGGTGGAGAGGTGAGGTGTTGTTGAACATTGACACGGGGCTTAGAATCAGACACTCAGCAGCTGCAATCACTCATAAAGGCAAGACACTTGGAGAGCGCAGAAGAGAGGGACAGACAGAGAGAGTGGAGCAGAGGAAGGGAGAGAGGCAGACAGGAACAGTGACAGGGAGACAGCAGACAGACAGAAAACAGAGAGGGACACACAGACCAGCAGGTTTTACACAGAATCATGGAATCTTAGCAGATGGAGTCATTCGGATCATTGTCTGTGCTATCTCTTTGAAAGAATTATTAGTTCCATTCCCCTACTCTTTCGTCATAATCCTACAAGTTTTCCTTTTCAAGGGTTTATCCAATTCACCTTTTGAAAGTTACTCAAGCAGCACGTTCCAGATCACGACAACATATTGCAAAAAAAAACCTCCACATCTTCTTTGGTAATTATCCTAAATCTGTGTTCTCTGGTTATTGATGCTCCCACACATGGAATTAGTTCCTCCTTATTTACTCAATTAAAACCCTTCATTGTTTTAAATACCTCTATCAAATCTCCCCCTAATTTTCTCTGCTCCAGGAAGAACAACTTCAAGATTTATTCCAATAAATATGCAGGTAGGTCCAGGAAACCCTCGTGTAAATATCTCTCCAGTGCAAGTCCTTTCCCATCATTGTAAAGGTGGCATAGCCAGTGTTGCCAATCTTCCAGGATTATCCTGGGGTGTGCAGGAATTAGAGATTAACCTGAAAGCTAGGAAAGTCATAGATAATAGAAATCGGACATCTTTTGTCATTAGCTTGTTTGCTTGTTATGCACCATTGAAGATGGGCGGAAGGAGACCTAGAATCATCCAATCATGTTAACGGTGCATTCCAATTGGGGTAGCAATTCCATGTCCCTGAGATTAATGCATTGAGCAACCAATGGTGGGAGTTTGTGGGGGGGGGGCTATTGGTGATGGGAGGTCATGTGATGAATCAGCCCCGAAATACGTCCACTTAAGGTAGGCCATCCCTAGAGACTGCTTGCTGTATGGACGTTCACTCCAGACCTCCGGCCTTGCTCACATTACTAGATCAAATCCAACTCTTATCCATCCTCTCAAACTGCAAAAAAAGGTAGGATTTGTATTTCTATAGCACCTTTCACAACCTTCTCAAGTGCTTTATAGCCAAAGAGGCAATTAGGAAGGCAAATGGAATGATTGCAAGGGAGAAGGACTATAAAAGTAGGGAAGTCTTGCTACAACTGTTCAGGGCACTGGTGAGACTGCAGCTGGAATACTATGTACAGTTTTGGTCCCCTTACTTAAGGACGGATATAGTTGCATCGCGAGTAGTTCGAAGAAGGTTCACTAGGCTGATTCCTGAGATGAAGGGGTTGCCTTACAAGGAAAGGTTGAGCAGGTTGGGCCTATACTGATTGGAGTTTTGAATGACAGGTGATCTTATTGAAACAAATAAGATTCTGAGGGTGGATGCTGAGAGGATGTTTCCCCTTGTGGGAGAATCTAGAACTAGGGAGGTCCAGTTTCAGAATAAGGGGTTGCCCATTTAGGATGGAGATGAGGAGGAATTTTTTCTCTCAAAGGGTCATTAGCTTTCGGAATTCTCTTCCCCAGGGAGCAGTGGAGGCTGAATCACTGAATATATTCAAGGCTGAGTTAGACAGATTTTTTATCGACAAGGGAGTCAAGGCTTATGGTGGGCCATCAGGCAAGAGGAGTTAAGGCCAGAATATTAAATGGTGGAGCAGTCTCGATGGGCTGAATGACTTACTCCTGCTCCTATTTCTTATGAATTAAAAAAATATATAATCATTGTTGTAATGTAAAAGAGGCGGTAGCTAATTTGTGCATAGCAAGTTCCCACAAATAGCAATATGATCATGAGCAGATAACCCATAAAGTGATGTTGACCAGGAAACCAGGGAGAACTCACCTTCTCTGAAATAATCGGATTAACATCTAATCTGAAAGACAACAGTTCCCACAGTGCCGCACTCCCTCAGAGCAGGAACCGGGGTGTCAGCCCAGGTCACATTCAAGTCTCGGGAGTGGGACTTGAGACCACAAACTTTTGACTCATGCAACATTTCTATAAATGAGCCCTGGCTGACATTGCCATAAGAGCTTTTATCCACGGACACCCCTATGCAGCTCAATGGGAAAGGACATCAGCACTCTGTGTCTGAACATTATTTCCCATTCCCAAAGTTCAGGTCACTGAAATTTGAAGATAATGACAAGGCGTTTAAGATATCAGTCTTGACTCAGTTAGCCTCTGGGGTAGTAGTCCCCTTCATTCTTGGGCACAAATTCTCAGTTGACAATCCCAGGGCACCACTGAGGGAGCGGTGGCATTTTCCAGGTGAACATGAACTGAGGTTCCATTTGCCCTCTCAGATAAACACAAAAGCTTCCTTGGCCGCTATGGGAAGAGAAGGGATGTTTCCCCACCCCCCCCTCCCCAACCTGATGTCTTGGGCCAATATCAGTAAAGAAAGATCATCTGGTCATTTTTCTCATTGCAGTTTCTGGGAGCTTGCTGTGCACAAATTGGCCGCTGCGTTCAGAATGACAGTGACTACATTTTAATAGGAATGCCTTGGCTGCTAAGTGGTTTGGAATGTCTTGAGGGGCTTTATAAATAAATGTCTTTCTTATTTATCCTTTAATGCTGCCAATCTCTTTAAAACAGGCAGATTTGCATTCAATCCTTGTTACTCTAAAGGGAAAAACAGAATTACCTGGAAAAACTCAGCAGGTCTGGCAGCATCGGCGGAGAAGAAAAGAGTTGACGTTTCGAGTCCTCATGACCCTTCGACAACTCTTTTCTTCTCTGTTGATGCTGCCAGACCTGCTGAGTATTTCCAGGTAATTCTGTTTTTGTTTTGGATTTCCAGCATCCGCAGTTTTTTGTTTTTATTTTTACTCTAAAGGGAGTATTTTAATTGAGGAGTCAGGGTATTTTTGCAGTGCCCATTAAGAATAGCTGGAATAGCTGATAGTTAGCTTACACTGTGAGTGTGGCGTGATTGCATCATTTTAATAGGCTGACAACCCCTGGGGGTTTTTCTGTGTTACCTCGAATGTGGCTGATTGGTGAAGAAGCATTTCAATTCTGGTGTGTCTTGCATTGACTAAGCGTAGATTAAGGATTCCTGAGGCTGTCCTGCATGGTTCCAACCTTTTAACCTCTTCAATGTCCCAAAGGAATACTGAAGTATATTGTGATGGAGAGCAAAGAGTGAAAATTACGCTGGAATATATGATTTATTCACCACCACAGCACACTGTTGGGTGCACATCAACAGCGCTGCATTACCACTTCCTTAGACTCCCTTGAGAATCTTTGAGTGAAAGAGAGAGAAAGCCAGCGAGAGTAAAAGAGAAATATGAAAGTGAGAGGGATGAAGGGAAAGAGAGTAGAAGAGAGAAATAGCGAGTGAAAGAGAGAAGGAGAGAATGGGGGAAAAAAAAAGAAAACCAGAGTGAGAAAGGGAGTAAGTGAGAGGAGAGGGAATGAAAAACAGAGATAGTAAGAAGGAGAGAGTGAGAAGTGAGAGTAAACAACGGGGAGACAGAGACGTATAGAGAGATAACAAGGGAGAGAGCACGTAAGGGGAGGCCAAAGGGAGAACAAGAGGGATATTCAGATAGAAAATGAAAAAAAGACACATCCACATGGACACAAGTAGCTCAGCACAAAAGATAATTGTTTTGACCATTTCAGTTGATTGAAGAAGGTGATTGGCTCCAACACTTGCTTCCTTCCAGCCCTCTCGTTGACATTATTTCATCCCATACCCTCTCTCACTGTGAAGATTCCTAGGCACTGTCACCAAACACTAGCAGCCCAATGTTTGGCCTTTATTAAGCCCACAAAGCTTTCACACCACTTCATCCTCTCCAGCTTTCTTTCCCCCTTTAATACCCTCCTGAAAACTTACCTCTTTGACCAAGTTTTTGGTCACCAGTTCTAATTGCTCCTTATGCAGCTCAGTGTCAAATTTTGTTTGATGATGCCCCTGTGAAGCACCTTGGGAGGTTTTGCTACATTAAAGATGCTATATAAAAGCAAATTGTTGCATTGTTGTTAAACTGGATGTTATGGTCCAGGTTTATCTGTGGTGGATTAGATGATATGTTCACTAGGGGCTTGTTATATTATTTAAGCTCAGTAACTCCTCCCCGCATTTACAATGGATCATGCCTTTGTAAACTGTTACTCTGCAGGAAAACACACATCACCCCATTTCCGGTAGGACAGTGAGAAGAGTGGAGGAGTTCTCCCTGGCATCATAACCAGGACTCATCCCTCAACAAAATGCCACTAAAACTAGATTACTTGGTCACCCATCTCATTTCTGTTTGTGGGAGCTTTCTGTACACAAATTGACTGCCACGTTTCCTACATTACAGCAGTGACTACACTTCAAAAAGTGCTTAATTGGCTGTAAAGCACTTTGAGACATCCTGAGGCTGAGAGGTGCTATATAAATGCAAGTTCCTTCTCTTTCCCACTGCGACAAGGAGAGAGGGAAGCTGTATAACACTGAGCAAAGGACTATCAATAATAAAACATGAACTGGAAAACTTATCCGGGGTGAGGGATTGTGTAAGTGAGAGAAGAAATTAGGCAGTGATAGATACAGACAGCCCTGCACAGCCTTTACACAAATATATTTTACTTTGCTTTCATCCAAAGCCTATAATGAAGTTATATCTTTATCCACAATCCCATGTCTCCAATATGGTTTGATAAAAGTACCTTAACTGGGAGTGTTTATAGAAGGAGCTTTACTCTGCATGGGGTGGTGAGTTACAGATCACTCAGGGAGTCCGAGTTGCTGTGACAACATGCACTTATACATGTATGTTATAGTCTGGAGCTATGGGTAGTGACAGTAGAGGCTCCAACATTCTTCCCATCACATGGCAGGCCAGGAATCTCCCACTCTTACCACCTACTATAGGTGTATTGGAAGGATTTGCAAGTTGGTACTCAACCTGGCTGGCCGTGTAACTTGGCCATCAAGTCCTGGGGTGGGACTTGGACCCGGAGCTTTAGCTACAAGACCTCCTCATTGTGCATGTAACTCCATGTCTAATCCAAGCTGAATTTTACCAGAAGTGCAAGAGGCAAAAACTGCTCTATTGGAAATAACATTTGAATCTAGAATGATTCCCCTGACCACCTGCTGCAATATAGGGTGTCTCAGAGTCTCAGCTATTTAACTAACAACGAGGGCTTTGGTTGTGTTTTTAATCATCAAGTAAGGAAAGGCACCCCATCTACCACCTTAAACATTCACTCCCTCCACCACTGATGCACAGTGGTAGCAGAACGTCCCATCTACAAGGTGCATTGCAACTCACCAAAGGTCTTTTGACAGTGCCGTGCAACCGTCAATGTCTACCATCTAGAAGGGCAAGGGCAACAGATGCATGGAAAGAAACATCACCACCTGCAAATTTCCCTTCAAGTCACACAGCATCCTGACTTGAGGCTATATCATCACCGAGTCAAAATCCTGGAACTCCCTCCCTAACAGCACCGTGAGTGTATCTACACCATGCAGACCACAGAGTTTCAAGAAGGCGGCTCACCATCATCCTCTAAAGGGCAATTAGGGATGGGCAATAAATGCAAGTCTTCCTAGTGATTCTCACAGCCACGAATGAATAAAAGAAAATCAATGATATTACATAAGTATGACCCTGAGCCAATTGGAGACTGGAACTCTGCTACACTCCTAACCAGTAAGCCAATTTAATTCAGTGTGGGGCTCTATAGAGCACTGAATGGGTTAAAGAGGTGATTTCAGCACCTGAGACAGCTACATATTGATGTGGTTAAGGCACAAACATATTTATTCAGCACTATTCACAGCCGTAGGGTGTTCCAAAGCACTTTACAGACAATGAAGTTACTATTGCAGTGTTGGCAACCTGGGTGCCTTGAAATTCCACTTGGGAGGGAGGCTTGGAGGGGATGGTAGCGGTGTCAATGGCTATAAGCAATTCCTTAAGCCTCCTTGCACCAATTGTCCTGCTGAAATTTATTGAGTTACACTGAAAACTAAACCCCATGGAAATTGGGGCTAGGGGATTTAATTTTTCTTTAATCTCTGTCATAAACTTGGCAGTGTGATTGTAGACCAGCAAAGGAAGGAAATAGAAATAACTTAGCTTCTATAGTTTCTTTCACATCCTCAGGACATCCCACAGTGTTGTACAGCCAAGTATTATTGTTTTTGAAATGTAGTCACTGATGTAATGTAAGAAATTGCAGCAGCCAATTCGTGCACAGCAAGATTCCACAAACACTGACCAGATCCTCTGCTTAATTAATGAGGTTGGCCAGGATACTGGGGAGACCGTCCCTGTTCTTCCAATCATGACACAGGACCTTTATGTTGACCTGAGAATATTGTGAGGGGATCATGTGTAACCCAATTCTCCATCAAACATGGCCCCTGCCACCACCTGTCCCCCAACCATTGCCTTCCTACCTCCTCGCCTCCCTCTGCTGCACCTTGGTTCAGTGGGATGTTGCCAGAGTTGGAATTAAACCTTTGCTTGCTCCCTGTAGGCTCATTGTTAGAATAGAACTATTGGATCTATTGATCTCTCCCTCACCTCTTGTGGAAAGATGCCTTGACCTGGCAGAAGTCCAATATTTGCTGAATATTGGAAACTAACATTGTGTGGCCATTCAGCCCATCAGCTGTCCCACCATTTCTGATAGCCATGTGAGCTCAATCCCTTTTAATTCTACTTCCATGTCATTTTCAGTGGCTTTAAACCCTTCCCATTGAGTTTGAGAGAGCTATGGATTCTCTTAACCCCTTCTTTCCACAGTGTGCATCCATCTCCCATTGGAATATCCCAATTGAGTTCTGCATTTAACTAGGTGGTTCTGGGCGGGGCAGTGAGAAAGGAAGAGACAAAAGCTAGGATAATGTGTGTGACCCAGGCTTGTTGAAGTGCAATTGATCTATGGTAAACACTACAGCAAAATTATAGTTTTAAAATGTTTCTTTCTTTCATGCGGTGTGGGCTTCGCTGGCTAGGCTAGCATTTGTTGCCCATCTCTAACAGCCCCTGAGAAGGTGGTGGTGTAGTTCATGTAGTACACCCACAGTGCTGTTAGGGAGAGAGTTCCGGGATTTTGACCCAGTGACAGTGAAGGAACGGTGATATATTTCCAAGTCAGGAAGGTGAGTGGCTTGGAGGGGAACATGCAGGCGGTGGTGTTCCCATGTACCTGCTGCCCTTGTCCTTCTATGTGGTAGAGGTCACAGGTTTGGTAGGTGCTGTTGAAGGAGGCTTAACAAGTTGCTGCAGTGCATCTTGTAAATGATACATACTGCTGCCACTGTGTGTCAGTGGTGGACGGAGTGACTGTTTTAAACTGGTGGATGGGGTGCCAATAAAGAGGGCTGCTTGTCATGGATGGTGTTGAGTTTGTTGGAGCTGCACTCATCCAGACAAGTGGAGAGTTGTCCATCACACTCCTGACTTGTGTCCTGTAGACTGTGGACAGGCTTTGGGGAGTTAGGAGGTGAGTTACTCACCGCAGAATTCCCAGCCTCTGACCTGCTTTTGTAGCAACAGTATTTATATGGCTAGTTCAGTTCAGTTTCTGGTCAATTGTAGCCCCCAGGATGTTGATAGTGGGGGATTCAGTGATAGTAATGCCACTGAATGTCAAGGCGAGATGGTTAGATTCTCTCTTGTTGGAGATGGTCATTGCTTGGTGCTTGTTTGGCACGAATGTTACATGCCACTTATCATCTCAAGCCTGAACGTTGTCCAGGTCTTGCTGCACAGGGACAATGACTGTTTCAGTATCTGAGGAGTCGCGAATGGTGCTGAACGTTGTGCAATCATCAGCGAATATCCCCACTTCTGACCTTATGATGGAGGGAAGGTCATCGATAAAGCAGCTGAAGATGGTTGAACCTAGGACACTATTCTGAGGAACCCCTGTGTTCTGGGACTGAGATGATTGACCTTCAACAACCATAACCACAACAAGTAAAACATTCCATATAATTACAGAAGCTACAGCACAGAAAAAGGCCTTTCAGTTGAACGGGCCTATGCTGATGTTTGTGCTCCATATGAACACCTCTTCATCTTACCCTATCACCATATCCTTCTTTGTCCTTTGTCTCTCATGGTAACGCGTCCCTCACAGGCCTTGCCAGTACTGAGCTAGGCCAGGGCCTGTATTTAAAAGAAAGGACAAAAAATTGTTGCCAGTGACTTCCAGCAGAACGAGTAATATTTAATGTAACGATCAATTGACCTGATGCCTGTGTCAGTTCTCTCATATTAATGAGAATCAGAATGAGCCTGAGGAGTTTTGACAGCTCCTGGAGTGGAGTCTTTCAATCTGCATTCTCAGGGTATCAGGTTTCCATCTGCCAGAGATCGGAGTCTGTACAAATCTCAAGCACAGAGTCCTGGGCCTGCCATAGTACTCCTAGCACATTGAGCAGCATTTTAACTCATACAAAATCCATCCAGTCTCTCTTCTTGACCAGCTAGTGTACACAATCCAAAGTGAGGACAGTGTGGAGGGAAGGTGAACGTGGTTATGGATTTTTAATACTGCCTGGGTTGAAATTAGAGTTGCCCTGTTTTAGAAATCCCCCAAATTACATTCCCATTTATTTGTGCAGGACTGTGTCAGTAATTACAGGGGTACCTGGAAGTGTGTCAGTACAGGGAGAATCCAAGAGTGTGTCAGTGTTTACAGGGGGTGTCTGGGAGTGTGCCTGTATTTACAATGGGTGTCTGAGAGTGTGCCTACTCACAGAGGGTGTCTGGGAGCGTGTCTATGCTTACAGGAGGTGTCTGGGAGCGTGACTATTTATAGGAGGTGTGTCTGTAGTTGCACGGGGTGTCTGTGAGTGTGTCTGAACTTACAGGTGGTATCTGGGAGTGTGTCTGTATTTACAAGGGTGTCTGGTGTCTGTAGTTATAGGGTGTCTGGGACTGTGCCTGTGCCTGTACCTACTGGGTGTGTCTGAAAGTGTGTCTGTACTTACAGTGTGTGTCTGGACATGTGTCTGTACTTACAGTGGGTGTCTGGGAGTGTGTCTGCATTTACAGGTGGTGTCTGGGAGTGTATCAGTATTTACAGGGGATATTGGCGATTGTGTCAATATTTACAGGGGTGTCTGGGTGTGTGTCTGTATTTCTGGGGGTGCCTGGGAGTGTGTCAGTATTTCCAGGGAATGTCTGGGAGTGTGTCGGTATTTACAGGGGGTGTCTAGGAATGTGTCAGTATTTACAGACGGTCTCTGGGAGTGTGTCTGTATTTACAGGATGTGTCCGGGAGAGCCAGAGTAACTGGGACATGTTTCCCTGTTAGCCCCTGGTGATGATGGTTCGCTCACTCTCACACTGGGATGTTGGAGTTGTCACAATCTCTTTGATGTTGACAGCAAGACATATTATTAAGCTAATGTAAAATGTAAGGTAATGTGTGGTTCAGCCGAATAGCATTGGTACATTGGGGGAAAGCTGGAGGTCATAAGGAAGAGAAGGAGATGTTGATAGGGTGAGATAAAGAGAGTGGGAGGAGGCTCGTGTGAAGCATAAACTCTGGATTAGATTCGATGGGCTGAATGGCCCTGTTTCTGTGCTGTAAAGTTCTTTGCAAAGGAAGAATAAATAAATTGTCCAGTGTCATTGAGAAAGGAAATTCTGCTTTGTGCCCCAGTCAGTGATAGTTTTGCTGACTGGGTGTGATCATGAGGCTCTTCTTCCTGAGACTCAAGGATATCCCTAGAAGCCGCAGCACAGCAAGGACCTTGACATCACTCGCAATGCAGTGCTGCTGTACTCCAACACTGCAGGCTGCAAATCAATCCTTCTGAATAGGTCATGGCTGGAGGGGGAGGGAAAGAGGGGGCAATTAATACTGCAACAAATTAATAAAACTGACACCTTTAATTATCAGCCCCGCCTCCCACCCCCACCCCCATAACCCCTGGTTCAAACCTCCCCACCCCCACTCTCCTCTCCTGTTCCTGTTCATGGGAGGACAAAGTGACATATTAGCAAACAGCTAATTCTCCTTGGTCTGTCCCTGTAATAAAACCCGCATGGCCCGGGCTGTCTGTCTGCATGGATTTTAGTGTTGTATAGGGTGGGGAGGTCACAGGTCACATTGAGTCACCGGTCACCGTGCAAGCAAATGAGTTTATCCTTCGTCCCCATTGTTACTACGCCCTTGCTCTGATTGGATTTCCCCCTCGTGCTGTCCAAGGTTAACTTCAACCAAAGTTGGCATGGACGAAATGTCCAGCCATGACCATAAAAGGTACATCAGCTTGGAGAGGAACCAATCAGATACAGGAGAGACAACCTTAAAGCAAAAGAGCCCGCCTCTTGTCACTTTTCATTTATGGCGTGGCGCTGGCTAGGCAAGAGTTTGTTGCCCAGCCCCAACTGCCCTTGAGAAGGTGGTGGTGAGCTGCCTTCTTAAACCATGTGCTGTAGGTACACCCACTGTGCTGTTATAGAAGGAGTTCCAGCATTTTGATCCAGCGACAGTGAAGGAACAGTGATATATTTCCAAGTCAGGATGGTGTGTGGGTTGGAGGGCAACTTGCCGCTGGTGGTGTTCCCATGCATCTGCTGCCCTTGTCCTCCTAGGTGGTAGAGGTCGTGGGTTTGGGAGGTGCTGTCTAAGGAGGCTTGGTGAGTTGCTGCAGTGCGTTGTGTAGATGATACACACTGCTGCTACTGTGTGAGGGAGTGAATGTTTAAGGTGATGGATCTGGTTAATTGATGTTTTTAGTGTTTCTCTCCCTCCCTGAGCTCCAGATATATAAGCACGGTGAAGATAAGATGCCAACACTCTAAGATTACCCTGGAGACTCCAGGACTTGGGAGAGCTGTCTCACAGACTAGTCAAGCAACAGCCTGACATAGTCATCCTCACGGAATCATACCTTACAGATAATGTCCCAGACACCACCATCACCATCCCTGAGTATATCCTGTCCCACCGGCAGGACAGGTCCAGCAGAGGTGGCAGCACAGTGGTATACAGTCAGGAGGGAGTTGCCCTGGGAGTCCTCAACATTGACTCCGGACCCCATGAAGTCTCATGGCATCAGGTCAAACATGGGCAAGGAAACCTCCTGCTGATTACCATGTACCACCCTCCCTCAGCTGATGAATCAGTGCTCCTCCTTGTTGAACACCACTTGGAGGAAGCACTGAGGGTGGCAAGGGCACAGTATGTAGTCTGGGTGGGGGACTTCAATGTCCATCACCAAGAGTGGCTCAGTAGCGCCACCACTGACCGAGCTGGCTGAGTCCTAAAGGACATAGCTTCTAGATTGGGTCTGCGACAAGTGGTGAGGGAACCAATAAGAGGGAGAAACCTGACCTCATCCTCACCAACCTGCCTGCCATAGATGCATCTGTCTATGACAGTATCAGTAGGAGTGACCACCGCACAGTCGATGTGGTGACAAAGTCCGGCCTTCACACTGAGGATACCCTCCATCATGTTGTGTGGCACTACCACCGTGCTAAATGGGATGGATTTCTTACAGATCTAGCAACTCAAGACTGGGCATCCATGAGGCGCTGTGAGCTATCAGCAGCAGCAGAATTGTACTTGAACACAATCTGTAACCTCATTGGCTGGCATATCCCCCACTCTACCATTACCATCAAACCAGGGGAACAACCCTGGTTTAATGAAGAGTGCAGGAGGGCATGCCAGGAGCAGCACCAGGCATACCTAAAAATGTGGTGTCAACCTGGTGAAGCTATAACACAGGACTACTTGCATGTCAAACAGCATAAGCAGCAAGTGATAGACAGAGCTAAGCGATCCCGCACTAACGGATCAGATCTAAGATCTGCAGTCCTGCCACATCCAGTTGTGAATGGTGGTGGACAATTAAACAACTAACTGGAGGAGGAGGCTCCACAAATATCTCCATCCTCAATGATGGGGCAGCCCAGCACATCAGCACAAAAGATAAGGCTGAAGCATTTGCTACAATCTTCAGCCAGAAGTGCCAAGTTGACAATCCATCTCGACCTCCTCTGGAGGTCCCCAGCATCATCTTCAGCCAACTTGATTCACTCCACATGATATCAAGAAACAGTTGAAGGCACTGGATACTGCAAAGGCTATGGGCCCTGACAATAGTACTGGCAATAGTATTGAAGACTTGTGCTCCAAACCTTGCCACGCCCCTAGCCAAGCTGTTCCAGTACAGCTACAACACTGGCATCTGTGGAAAATTGCCCAGGTATGTCCTGTACACAAAAAGCAGGACAAATCCAACCCAGCCAATTACCACCCCATCAGTCTGCTCTTGATCAACAGTAAAGTAATGGAAAGGGTCATCAACAGTGCTATCAAGTGGCACTTGCTTAGCAATAACTTGCTCACTGATGCTCAGTTTGGGTTCTGCCAGGGCCACTCAGCTCCTGACCTCACTACAGCCTTGGTTCAAATGAGCTGAACTCCCAAGGTAAGATGTGAGTGACTGACCTTAACATCAAGGCCACATTTGACTGAGTGTGGCATCAAGGAGCCCTAGCAAAATGGAGTCAATGGGAATCAGGAGAAAAACTCTTCACTGGTTGGAGTCATACCTAGCACAAAGGAAGATGATGGTGGTTGTTGGAGGTCAGTCATCTCAGCTCCAGGACATCACTGCAGGAGTTCCTCAGGGTAATGTCCTCGATGCAACCATCTTCAGCTGCTTCATCAATGATCTCCCTTCCATCATAAGGTCAGAAGTGGGGATGTTTGCTGATGATTGCACAATGTTCAGCACCACTTGTGTCTCCTCAGATACTGAAGCAGTCCATGTCCGAATGCAGCAAGACCTGGACAATATCCAGGCTTAGGCTGACAATTGGCAAGAAACATTCATACCTCACAAGTGCCAGGCAACGACCATCTTCAACAAGAGAGAATCCAACCATCACCCCTTGATGTTCAATGGCATTACCAGCACTGAATCCCCCATTATCAACATCCTGGGGGTTACCATTGACCAGAAACTGAACTGGACTAGCCATATAAATACTGTGGCTACAAGAGCAGGTCAGTCAGAGGCTAGGAATCCTGCTTTGAGTAACTCACCTCCTGACTCCCCAAAGCCTGTCCACCAACTACAAGGCACAAGTCAGGTTTGTAATGGAATACTCCCCACTTGCCAGGATGAGTGTAGCTTAAACAACACTCAAGAAGCTTGACACCATCCAGGTCAAAGCAGCCCATTTGATTGGCACCACATCCACAAAATTCACTCCATCCACCATGATGCACAGTAGCAGCAGTGTGTACCATCTACAAGATGCACTGCAGGAATTCACCAAGGCTCCTTAGACAGCACCTTCAAAACTCATGACCACTACCATCTAGGACAAGGGCAGCAGAAAGTTAGGAACACCTCCAACTGGAAAATCCCCTCCAAGTCATTCACCATCCTGACTTGGAAATATATCACCGTTCCTTTACTGCTGCTGGGTCAAAATCCTGGGACTCCCTTCCTAACAGAACTGTGGGTGTACCTACACCACATGGGCTGCAACAGTTTAAGAAGACGGCTCAGCACCACCTTCTCAAGGGCAATTAGGGAAGGGCAACAAATGCTGGCCCAGCCAGCAAAGCCCACATCTGATGAATGAATATTAAAAAAAAGATTAATTTGCAGGACTCTGCTGTGATGAATACTCAGGAGAAAAATCACAAGGGTGTTAAATAAAAATAATTTTCTATAACTCCTTGAGTTTATTTCTTATAAAAATGAAGGAGTTGGGAAGGCAAAGGTTGTTAGACTCACAGTCAAGAACTATCTAATCACCATCTGCATTCTCCATGGCAACACCTCTACCAATCAGAGTCCACTTGCCAACCAATCAGCGCTCTCTTCACATGCAGTATAAATTGTTGTTTTCCCCCTATATTGGTACTCTTGCGAAGTGTCCTGATAAGTACAGGACAAAAAGCTTTGACATGTCTCTTTTTTCAGCAGTACTAATTGGATGTTGAAGAATTTGTCTGCTTTCTGATTGGGCATGGGAAGGTGGGGCATGGTGAGGAACGACATGTCGATGAATGGAAGGGATGTGGGGGTGGAGCAGGTTGAGGGAGAAGATCATGTGATCAAACCTCCAGGAATGCAACCTGCCAGAGTTGGCAATACCAGAAAGTCAAACTAAATTGTTCAACTTTAAAGGGGATGCAGGAACAGAAAGACTTGGGTGGTTTACACACACAAATCACTGAAAGTGACAGGACTAGATAAATCTATTAAAAAGAATATGGGATCCTGGGTTTTATAAATAGAGGCACAGAGTACAAGAGCAAGGGCATTATGGCAAACATTTATAAATCGCAGGTTAGACCAATTCTTTAGAAAGGATGTCAAGTTCTTACTCAGGAGGTCTCGTGGTGCAGTGGGTAGCGTCTGTACCTCTGGGCTAGAAGCTCTGTGTTGAGTTCCACTTCAGGACTTGATGGCCACGGAAAGTGCGTTCATAACATGACCAAACAGGTTGATTATCAACCTGCAAATCCTTCCAATACGCCTGATGGCAGGCAGTGTGAGTGGGAGAATTTCCTGATCAGCCAGACTGCAGAAAGCAACTGCAAACCACTGCAGTATTTTGTCGAGCATAACCATGGACCAATCCAATGGAAGTCCATGGTCGCCAATGCCCTCTTAGGGCCTGTAATCTGAAGGAGGAGGAGTCAAGGCCTTGGACAGGTTGCAGAGGAGATTTACTAGACTGACACAGGGATGAAGGAGCTCAGTTATGTGGGAAGACTGGAGAAGCTGTGGCTGTTCTCTTTTGGGAAAAGAATGTTAAGAGGAGATTTGGTAGAGGTGTTTAAACTCATGAAGGGTTTAATAGAGGAAATAAAGGAGAAACTGATATCATTGGCAGAAAGGTCTGTAACCAGAGGGACAGAGATTTAACATAATTGGCCAAAGAACCAGAGAGGAGATGAGCGGAATTTTGTTTATGCAGCAAGTTGCTGTGATTTGGAAGGCGTTGCCTGAAAGTGCGGTGGAAACAGATTCAATAGGAAATTTCAAAAGGGAATTGAATAAATACTTGAAAAGGAAAGAAATTTGCACAGCTATGGGGAGAGAGCAGGGGGAGCTGAATAACACTCACAAAGGATGTTCATTCAGCAGATACCTGGGATGAGGGGTTTTCTTATGATGAAAGGTTAGACAGGTTGGGCTTGTATCCAATGGAGTTTGGAAGGTTGAGGGGTGATCTTATTGAAACATATAAGATCCTGAGGGAACTTGACAGAGTGGATGCTGGAAGGATGGTTCCACTTGTGGGAGAGACGAGGACTAGGGGACACTGTTTAAAAATAAAGGGCCTCCCATTTAAGGAAATTTGGGAATGAGGGAAATTTTTTTCTCTCAGAGGGTTGTGAATCTTTGGAACTCTCTTCCCCAGAGATTGGTGGAGGCAGAGTTGATGAATATATTTAAGGTAGAGGTAGATAGATTCTTGACTAACAAGGGAGTCAAAGGTTATTGGGAATAGGTAGAATGTAGAGTTGAGGCCACAGTCAGATCAGCCATGATCTTATTGAATGTCAGAGCAGGCTCGAGGGGCTGAATGGCCTACTCCTGCTCCTAATTTGCATGTTTGTGTGGCATGGGCATGAGGGGCTGACTGGCCTCCTCCTGTCTGTGTGAGATTCCACATGACAATTTGCATATCCCACTCACAACAACGGCAACTATAATGCCTTAATGGTAGTCACATTTCTCAAGGTGCTTCACAGGAGTGTTTTCAGCCAAAAATGTGATAGAGCCAAGGGAGGAAACATTAGAGCAGGTGACCAAACACTTGGTCATTGGGGAAGGTTTCAAGGAGCGTCTTATAGGACGGAAGCGAGCAGGAAAGGTTTAGGAAGGGAATTCCCACGCCATCAATGGCGGGATGTTGAAAATCATGGACAGACAAGAAATCAGAATTGGAGGAGTGCAGAGATCTTGGACTTCGGTAAGGCTCCAGGAGGTCACAGGAGTAGGAGCAGACAGGGCTTAGGAGCAGGAGCAGGCCATTCAGCCCTTCGAGCCTGTTGAGCCATTCGATAAGATCATGGCTGATCGGGTTGTGGTCTCAACTCCACTTTCCTGTTTGCCCCTCCCCCCCCCTCCACTCTCTTGTCTACCAAAAATCTATCCAACTCAGCCTGAAATAAATTGATGGGGGGAGAGGTTGGGGGGGGGGGGTGGCGTGATGAGGACCTGGATGGATTTGATTGCTAGGATGAGAACTTTAAATGTGAGGAGCCAATATAGATTGGCAAGTACGGGCGGGGTGATGGGTGAAGGGGACTTGGCTCAAGTTCGGACTTGGGAAGCAGGAGCAGCAAACCCTGTTAAGTGCCTGAGGCCAGCTTGCAAACCAACACCCCCCCCCCCGCCCCCCCCCCCCCCCCGCCCCGGCCCCCCACCCCCCCCAAACTCCTTCCCCACAGTCACACCCCAACCACCTGGCAAGCAGGAGACAGTGCAAAATGCAGAGGGTGTAGAGCAAGGTGAATAACAAATGTCTCTCCAGGAAAAGAGCTAAGCCAATGTTCTCTCTTCCACTTGTCATGCAAGCTGCTCCCCCAGAAAAGCAGTGTTGCAGAACAGTTCAATTAGAGAGTGAAGAGGTTACAAAGAACAACGGTGTCTGAGACATGTTTACCCAGCTCAATTTGTGGCATGACAAGCTTCGGATGTTTTCATTACTCCCCGAGATGGGGGGGGAAGGGAAGGTAAAGGCCCGAATCTCTTCAAAACCAACAGAGAATTTACCGCTCATTCTTCAAGAGTGTGGGGATTTTCTTTGCCAACCTCAGGGTGGAGTTTAATCTTGCACGATAGCTCACTCGCCCAAAACGCCACTCCATTGCATTCGACAGAACTGATTGGCTCAGTGGGTCGCACTCCACAAGGGGAAAATGTCCTTTCAGCATCCACCCTGTCAAGTTCCCTCAGGATCTTATATGTTTCAATAAGGTCGCTTCTCAATCTTAAGTCAACGAGGTAGAGGGTGCAAGCCCAACTTTAGAAACTCGAGCGGAAAGTCCAGGTAAATGTGCCCAGCACAGTACTGAGGGAGTGCTGCACTGTCAGAGGCACCGCCTTTCAGATGAGATGTTAACTGAGATGCCCCGACACCTCAGGGGAGTGGAAACAGATCCCATGCTTTTTTAAAGAAGAGCAGTTGAGTTCTTTCCTCCCACCCCAGATTTATATTTTTAAAAAACCCACTCAATACGACCGGGCTCCCAGTTAGACTTCCCAGAGTGGAGTCTGGCCTCTCTGGTAAGACAGAAGAAGCTGAAGTTCTTTTGTCTAGAAGATGAATACCGAGCGTGGACCTGTTTATGAAGATGTTTGATAGGATAGATGTAGCCCTGTTGGGTGAGATGGAACTAGAGGCCACAAATATAAGATGGTCACTAATAAATCCAGTTGGGAATTCAGGAGAAACATTTCCACCCAGACAGTGGTGAGAATGTGGAAGTCACTCGTTGAGCGAAATTGTGTAGATGGTATACTCTCCACTTGCCTGGATGAGTGCAAGTCCAACAACACTCATGAAGCTCAACACCATCCAGGACAAAGCAGCTGCTTGATTGACACCCCATCCAGCATCTTCAACATTCACTCCCTCCACCACCGACGCACAGTGGCAGCAGTGTGTACCATCTACAAGATGAACTGCAGCAACTCACCAAGGCTTCTTCGACAGCACCTTCTAAACCCGCGACCTCTACCACCTAGAGGGACAACAGCAGCAGACGCATGGGAACACCACCACCTGGACTCGAAACGTCAACTCTTTTCTTCTCCGCCGATGCTGCCAGACCTGCTGAGTTTTTCCAGGTAATTCTGTTTTTGTTTTGGATTTCCAGCATCCGCAGTTTTTTTGTTTTTACCACCTGCAAGTTCCCCTCCAAGTCGCTCACCATCCTGACTTGGAAATATATTGGCTGTTCCTTCACTGTCGCTGGGTCAAAATCCTGGAACTCCCTCCCTAACAGCGCTGTGGGTGTACCTACACCACATGGACTGCAGTGATTCAAGGTAGCAGCTCACCACCACCTTCTCAAGGGCAATTAAGTATGGGCAATAAATGCTGGCCTAGCCAGCAGCCCCTACATCCTTTGAAAGGATAAAAAAAAAGATGCATTTAAGGAATGAAAAACAGAAAATGCTGGAAAAACTCAGCCAGGGTGAAATTAAGAGAGTGGGAGGACGCTTGGATTGAGCATAAGCACCAGCATTGAGAAGTTGGGCCGAATGGCCTGTTTGTGTGCTGTACATTCTTTGATGTAGATGGTAATGACTTGATTCTGAATGCTATGGCTGGAGCACTGCTCCATCTTGAGGGCACAATGTGAAGTTCTGCCAGTGACTGAAGGAGAACTGTTGACAGGGAAAACCAGACTCGCATCAGTATGAGTTTTGCTTCCGGATTTCTAAATTGGCTTCACAATCAATTTCTTCCAAAATGCGGTTGCTGATGCAATGTGGGTAGACATCAATCAAAGTAACCACATAAATGACAAGGGAGAGATCTGCTCACCAATTGCTCAAAGCAGTGTCTGACTCTTTATCAATCATTCTTGGGAACGTGAACATCGCTGCTAAGTTCCCCTCTCTTCTTGAACCGCTACTGCCCTTTTGGTTGGTGTTAGTAGAGGTCAGATAGAGGGAAACTTTCTTTGCTTGTGGTGGGTGGGGGTGTGGGGTGGATAGTCCAGGACAAAGAGACATCAAATTCAAATCAAAGCCAGCCCATTGAGAAGAGAGGAGAACTTTCTCCCACAAATTGTCGTCAATGATCGCGCAATTAATCATTTCAAACCCGAGGTCGATAGATTTTCGCTATAATCGGGGTATTAATGGATATGGAGCCAGTGTAAACAGATTATCTGGTCATTATCACATTGCTGTTTCTGGGAGCTTGCTGTGCGCAAATTGGCTGCTGCGTTTCCCACATTGCAGCAGGGACTACACCTTCCAACAACAACTCTTTGGGCTGGAAAGCACTTTGGCTGAGACAGGCACTATGGAAATGCACGTCTTTCCTTCTTCCCCTCCGTTGTGCAGATGCCATGCTGTTGCTGGGGTCAGTGTGAGAGGCATCGCTGCACAAGCTGCTCCAGGCCTGTGTTAGGCATCGGAGCGTGACTGACAGTCGAGGGCTATTTTAGTCAATTGATTCTCTTCAGTCCCCAGTACCAGATGCTCCACGGGGATTAAGGTCTGAAATATTACGTCAGTTTCCTTGACTGATTTTGTTGCAGCTGCCTGAATGGGGTACTGGATAGGAGGTCGTTGGGAAGATCTCTCAACAGCATTAGAAATGGTAAAAGGAGTGGATCGTTTGCCCCCTCAAGTCTGCTCTGTCATTCAATAAGTTCACCTCAGCTCTACTTTCCTGGCCCATTTCTCTGGTTTTCCTCAGTGTTCAAAAACCAATCAATCTTAGTCTTGAATATAGACAATTACTTATTATCTACAGCGTTGTGGGGTCATGAATTCTAAGGTCTGAGTGAATAAATTTCTCATCTCAGTCCTGAACCTTCACTGACTGGATTTCAACGCACCCACTCCTCCCAAGGAGTTATACATTTCAACATACCCCTTAAAGTGCCTCTCAGACCTTCCCTTCTTCCCGTTAACTGAAAGAACTTGCATTTGTATAGCACCTTTCACTGCCTCAGGACTTTTTGAAGACCAGTCACTGTTGTAATGTCGGAAATGGGGCAACCAAAAACAGCAATGTGTTAATGACCAGATCCATCTGTTTCCGTGATGTTGATTGGGAGATTAATATCGTCCAGGGCACTGGGAGAACTCACCTGTTCCTTAAAATAGCGGCCGTAGAATCTTTTACGTTTAGCTGAGAGGGCAGGCAGGACCTTGGCTAAGCGTCATGATTTTTCAAGGGGAAACAAAGATAGGAAATCCCTCACCCACCCCATTAGGGTGGGTCACATTGACCTTGCTTATATTGCCAAGGATTGCACCTAATCTTTGTCAGAGGCCATCTTACCACCCCCACACCCTACAAGCTACCTTTTAAAGGTTTGTGGAGAGTTAGCACTCATGACACAAGCTGGCAAGTTATCCAAAAGGTCTACTATCATCAGGGAAGAGAAGGACTACCTAACATCTTACCCAGCTGTATTCTTGTGTAGCTTACACACATGACCCTGGTTCTTCCTTGATCTAATTGAACTAATCAACCAATTAATAATCAATCAACCAATTAATAATCAATCAACAACAGTCTCATGTTAAGGGGTCAGCCATTTTGGGCTAAGATGGAGGAGGAATTTCTTCACTCGGGGGGGTTGAGAGTTTCTGGAATTTTCTACCCCAGAGAACTGTGAACGCTCAGGCATTGAGTATAATCAAGACTGAGATTGATAGACCTTCGTACACAAAGGGAATCGAGGGATCTGGGTTAGGTTAGGAAAGTGGAGCTGATGTAGAAATCAGCCATGATCTTAGTGAATGGCAGAGCAGGCTCGAAGGGCCAGGTGGTCTAGTCCCACTCCTACTTCTTATCCACTTACCAACACAATTGTGTCCATTATGTATGGCCCAATCAAATCGCACCCCCCCCAAAAAAAACGACACCTCTCTGCCCTAGTGTTGTGGTTATACAATCGGGCTCGAGATCAGGGTAGATGCCATTACTGGCTGTGAAATTTAATTCAATAAATCTGCTCATTTGTAGGTTGGCAACGAAAGCTGTTGAATTATTTAAAAGTACAGCTGGTTCACGAATGTGATTCAGAGAAGGGAACTTGTTACCCTGGCTTGTGGAGCTAGTTTCACTCTGCTTGGCTGACTCTTAATTTCACTCACTAGGATGGGCAAGAACCCCTCGCTAACGTCAGTGTGAGAATGTTTAATAATAAATAACAACAAAACTAACATTCAAAAAGTACATTTGTGACACCGACACCAGTGCATCAGCGGGGGAGAGAGCTGATGGGGGTGAAATTGATTTTGTCTGAAATGGACTTTGTATCAAAATTAAGGGGAGGCAGTGGTGTAGTGGTATTGCCATTAGCCTGGTTAAACCAGTGATCCAGGGCGATGCTCTGGGGACCTGGGTTCAAATCCCACCATAGCAGATGGTGGAATTTAAATTCAATAAATACCTAGGAATTAAAGGTCTAATGATGACCATGAAATGATTGTTGTAAAAACCCATCTGGTTCACTAATGTCCTTTAGTGAAGGAAATCTGATGTCCTTACCTTACCAAGCCAGGGACACCCACATTCCAGAAAAAAGAAATATGTTGCTCGTCACATCTCAATTCTGTCATGTCAAAGATGCAGGAACAGAACTGACCTTCCTCATTTTCTAGTGCGACTTTATGGATGAGGAAGTTAGATAAAGTGAAGCAGAAAGGAATAGAAGGACATGTCAATAAGTTTTTTAAAATTCATTTATGGGACGTAGGTGGTCGCTGGCTGGGCCCGGCATTTATTGCACATCCCCAATTGCCCCTTGAGAAGGTGGTGGTGAGCTGCCTTCTTGAACCGCTGCAGTCCACGTGGTGTAGGTACACCCACAGTGCTGTTAGGGAGGGAGTTCCAGGATTTTGACCCAGTGACAGCGAAGGAACGGCCGATATATTTCCAAGTCAGGATGGTGTGTGGCTTGGAGGGGAACTTCCAGGTGGTGGTGTTCCCATGCATCTGCTGCCCTTGTCCTTCTAGGTGGTAGTGGTGGTAGGTTTGGAAGGGGCTGTCTAAGGAGCCTTGGTGAGTTCCTGCAGTGCATCTTGTAGGTGGTACACGCTGCAGAAGTTATGAAGGGTTGGAAGAGGCTCATATGGACCAGCATGGACCAGTTGGGCCAAATGGCCTGTTTCTGTGCAGTAAACTATGTAATAAAGGTCTATGCTAATTCCGGCCTCCCTCTTTGCTGTACGTTTTACCCGTGTGCACAGGATCAGAGCCTAAGCGCAATGCAGGGAAGCCATTTGGCTTATCTCAGCTCAACATCTCCAGAATTGAACACCCGCTGTATATAACTCAAGTCATTTATTAACCTAGTCAGCCATCAGGAGACCGTCACATATAGATAGAACTCACAACTATATAGTGTCTTTCACAACCTCAGGATATTGCAAAATAAGGTACTTTTAAAGTACAGTCACTGCTGTAATGCAGGAAACACAGCAGCCAGTTTGCACACAGCAAGATCCCACAAACAGCAATGCGACAACGATCATCATTTTTGGGATGTGGGCATTGCTGACAAGGTTGGCTGAAAAGGAGGTGCTGGGCTGCATTCTAGAACCTCCTAACCCACCAGAACATAAGGATTAATGAGCAGGAGTAGGCCATTCGGCCCCTCGAGTTCGCTCTGCCATTTGATAAGGTCATAGCTGATCTGAGTGTGGCCTCAACTCCACTCTCCTGTCCACTGACCCCATAAACCCTGATTCCATTGTAGGTCAAAAAGCTACCTAACTCAGCCTTGAATATATTCAATGGCTCAGTCTCCACTTCTCACTGGGGAAGAGGATTCCAGAGGGGAAGAAAATCAGATGCAACCGAGTGGCTTAACTTGCAATTCTAATGCGCCTTTCACAGGTCCAGGATGTCCCGAGGAGGCTTACAGCCAAAAAAACAGTACAAGAAGATCCAAAAGCGCGTCACAGCTGTTGAAGTACTTTTGAGGTGCAGTCACCGTCTTAGTGTAGGGTGCCAATTTGCGCACAGCAAGGTCTCGCAAACTGCAATGAGACAGTGACCATCATTCGTGGGGTGTGTTAGGCCACTTCGGAGGCCAACTAAGAGTCAGTCAACCATGTTGACATTGAGGTAATTCCAACCCAAGCCACAAAGATTCTCCTCCCTGTGGCTCAAGGTGGAACGCAACTTAAGAAAATTCCTTTCAGAGTCGAAATTGAAATAGCTAATATATGACGGTGGTGGGGAGGCGGGGGGGGGAAGAAAAAAAATTTCCTGCGATTATGAAGGGCTGTGTGTTGAGTGTGTGATGGTGGAGGGCTAGCAGATGGAGCGAGTAGCTCTCCCCTGCTGGCCAGGCGTGATTCCTCACTATTGAATGTGAAACAGCTGCTATCTGTCATAGTCAATCATTGTCCATCTGCTAACTGCTGGCAGCATGAAATGCTGCAGCGTCAGAACCCCCACCACCCTGAAGCAACCAGGAGTATGGGTCAGCCACTCAGTGATGATTCAGTGCCTGTGTCGTATTTCCTCAAAAGCAAGAGACTGCAACAAATGGCTAGGAAGGAAAGAAAGAGGCTTTGCATTTCTATAGCGCCTCAGGCCACCTTCACAGCCAATGAAATGCTTTTTGAAGAGGGCGCTCTTCAATGTTGTAACACAAGAAACGTGGTAGCCAACCTGCGCACAGCGAGATCCCACAAGATAATCTGTTTCTTTGTCTTTGGAACGTGAGCACCACTGGCAAGGCCAGCATTTGTTTCCCTTCCTTAATTGCCCTCGAGAAGATGATGGGGAACCGTCTTCTTGAACCGCCTATGCTGGTTGAAAGATAGATATTAATCAGAACACGAGGGAGAACTTCGCCACTGCTGCTCTTCCTGTAGCGGCTTTGTGTCGGGTGGAGTCTTGGTTTAATGTCTCACCTGGAAGATGGCACCTCTGACAGTACAGCTCTCCCTCAGTACTGCACCAGGAGTGCCAGCTCTGGTTATCTGCACTCAAGTCTCTGGGATGGGGACTTGAACCCACGACCTTCTGACTCAGAGGCGAGAGGGCCAACCACTGAGATACGGCTGAAGGGAAGAAAATGAAGGAGATGGTGAAGGAAGAAAGAAGGGATTGAGGAAAGGAGACAGCGGGACATAGAAGTGGACGAAGGAAAGAGGAAAGGAAGGAAGGAACCAAATGGAGAGAAGAAAGGAAGAGATGGCCAGGACAGCTAGTGGGATGGAAAGAGGGTCTGGAAAGAGAAGGAAGGATGGTGAGAAGGAAGGGGACAAAGAAAGGATTGAAGGAAGAGGAAAAATGGATAAAGAGGACGAAAGGAAGCAATGGAGTAAGATAGGGGAGGAATAAAGGAATAAAAGAACAGGAAAAGGGAGGAAGCAGCATTGCGAAGGCACCTTATCAGGTCACAAAATGCTTCATAGGATGAGTTAATGCGTTCGAGTGCAGTAACTTTTGGTACAGGGGTAAATGTAGGATGAAAGGTTGATTCTTTTTGTTGGCAAATCAAAAACAAAACTGTGAATGTTGGAAATTTGAAATAGAAAAAAATCCAGAAAATGTTGGAAACACACGGCAGGTCTGTCTGTAGCTGCAATAAAAGGATCAAACATAAAGGGTTAACTTTAAGCTGATGGACCCACACTTTGTTTTTTTTTAAAAATTACAGGTTGCCCAGTATCTTTACTGACACACAAAAGGGTTTGTTGCATAGAGTGGATCCTGGAATAATCCCAGGAGCTTCATTGTTTGTATCAAAGCACAGAAATTTAACATACTAACCCACAACAGTCAGACACATCTCCCGGCACTGTTCTGATTTATTCACAGTTAGCTTGGATCTGTCCGTTACCCTCATCACCTGAATCTGTGGATTTAGGTCCCACTACAGGCTCTAGCACATATCCACGTCGACACTTCAGTACTGCACCGTTGGAGGTACCTTCCTTCGAATGAGATGTTAAATCAAGGCCCCCGAGTGCCTGTTCGGGTGGACACAGAAGATCGCAGGGCATTATTTAAAGGAGAGGAGATCATGGGCAGAGCTTGCCACTTAGCTACCACCACATTCTCATTCGTTTGTCCTTTATGGGATCTTGCTGTGCATGAATTGACTGCTGTACTTTCTCAGGATGCTGCTGCGAGGCTGGAATTTATTGACGATCCCCGATTGCCCTTGACAAGGTGATGGTGAGCCTGGTTTTGGACTGCTGCAGTCTGTGTGGCTGTTCGATAGGGGGCCCCAGGACTTTGGTGCAGTGTTGGGGAAGAAACAGCCACTAAATGTCCTCTTGACTGTCCAGATATTCGAGTTGCTGTTGAAGAATCCTTGGCAAGTTGCTGCAGTACACCTTACAGGTGACACACACTGCAGCCATAACGCGCTGGAGGGAGTAGATGCTTGGGCAAATGGGTGACTGAACCTTAAGAACAATTTATTGGTTATAAAGCAATAAACAATTTATTGGTTATAACTGGGTGCGCCTTCAGAACACAAGAGGCAAATTCTTGTTCTCAAGCTTAGTTCCATTATAGACCACAATCAGGTTATATTAGCAGATGCCCTGTGGCATTGCTGGAGGTCTTTGTGTCTCAGTGGTTAGTATCCCTACCTCTGAACCAGATGCTCCTGGCTCCTGGGGAAAAGATATGCCCATTGGTGGAAGGATCAAGAACAAGAGGGCCCAGATTTAAGGTAATTGGCAAAAGAAGCAATGGAGACATGAGGAGAAACTTTTCACACAGAAAGTGGTTAGGATTTGGAATGCATTGTCAGAGAGTGTGGTGGAGGCAGATCCAATCGAGGCATTCAAGAGGGAATTATATAGTAATTTGAAAAGGAAGAATGTGCAGGGGAAAAGGCGGAGGAAATGGTGCTAAATTAATTGCTCATTCGGAGAGAGGGCACAGACATGATGGGCTGAATGGCCTCCTGTGCTGTAATATTTTGTGATTCTGTGACATTCCTATCCATATTCACTGCAAGTGGATAACTAAATATGTCCAAATGAATAAACATTGTCCAAATTATTTGTATGAATAAACTAGTACACAGAAACAGGCCCTACCAATTGGTGTGTATCCTCCACTGGAGCTGTAATCATAATCCCAAGTGCTCGCTCACCCTGCTCTCAAGTCACTTTAGAAATGAATGTCACCATTTAGAATACATCAAAAATTGCATTAAAAGCTCCACTTTTGAATCGCCCATCGTTGAAAGCTTTGCCTATCATGAGTTATATGGAGTTTCCAGCTGATTCCAGGGGAACAGTTTCAAAAAAAGTTGGAAGAGCTTAGTCTTTACCCTACTTTTGATGTATCATGGTCAGCCTCACAACTTGCATCCTTCGTCACCCTGAGTGTAACCGAAATGCTGCTGCTCAAACGTTAACTTGCGTCAAGTCCCATTCACCCATCATCCCTGCGCTTGCTGATCTACAACGGTCCAGCAATGCCTCAATATTAAAATTCTCATCTTTGTACACAAATTGCTCTATGCCCTCACCCTCCATGTCTCGGTAACCAGCTCTATGCCCTCACCCTCCATGTCTCGGTAACCAGCTCTAGCCCTCACCCTCCATGTCTCGGTAACCAGCTCTAGCCCTCACCCTCCATGTCTCGGTAACCAGCTCTAGCCCTTACCCTCCATGTCTCGGTAACCAGCTCTAGCCCTCACCCTCCATGTCTCAGTAACCAGCTGTAGCCCTCACCCTCCATGTCTCGGTAACCAGCTCTATGCCCTCACCCTCCATGTCTCAGTAAACAGCTGTAGCCCTCACCCTCCATGTCTCGGTAACCAGCTCTAGCCCTCACCCTCCATGTCTCGGTAACCAGCTCTAGCCCTCACCCTCCATGTCTCGGTAACCAGCTCTAGCCCTCACCCTCCATGTCTCAGTAACCAGCTGTAGTTCTCACCCTCCATGTCTTGGTAACCAGCTCTAGCCCTCACCCTCCATGTCTCGGTAACCAGCTCTAGCCCTCACCCTCCATGTCTCGGTAACCAGCTCTAGCCCTCACCCTCCATGTCTCGGTAACCAGCTCTAGCCCTCACCCTCCATGTCTCGGTAACCAGCTCTAGCCCTCACCCTCCATGTCTCGGTAACCAGCTCTATGCCCTCACCCTCCATGTCTCGGTAACAAGCTCTAGCCCTACAACCTTCTCAGGTCTCTGCTTGCTTTCAATTTTGGCCTTGTGCACATCACAAATTTTGATTGCTCCACCATGGTGATGGTGGGGGGTGGGGTAATATCACTAGAATAGTAATCCTAAGGCCCAGGCTAATGGGATAATTGGACATGGGTTCAAATCCCACCACAGCAGCTGGAGGATTAAAAAAGAAACTCAATTAAAAGCTAGACTCAGTAATAGGCATCGATTGTTGTAAAAACCCCTCTGGTTCACTAATGTCCTTTAGGGAAGGAAATCTGCTGTCCTTACCTAGTCTGGCCTACATGCGACTCCTTGGTTGACTCTTAATTGCCCTCTGGAATGGCCTAGCAAGTTCCTCAGTTCAAGGGTAATTAGGGGTGGGCAACAAAAGCTGGCCTTAGCCAGTGATGTCCACATCCGAAGAAAGAATAATTAAGAAAAAAAATAGGCACTGGTGCCCCATTGCATGAAACTGCCCATTTCAAAGGGGCAGTTATGAGTCAATCATATGACCATGAATCTTCAGTCACATGGAGGTAAGGAGGGCAGGTTTCCTCCCCTAAAGGACATTAGTGAACCAGGTGGGTTTTTACAAAAATCGATGATCTGCTTTCAGCTGCCTACACCCTGGAATTCCCTCCCTAAACCCATCTGGCCACCTATCTCTTCTTTTAAGCCTACTCGACATCTTACCTCTTTGAAAAACATGTTCTAATATTTCCTAATGCAGTTCAAGTTCCGTTTGATAACACTCCTGTGTTATAATTATGAGCTGTATGATTATAAGTGGTTATTGGTATTTCACAAGAAAAATCATTTTTCAATCACCTTCACGGTCCAAAAAATGATTTCCCTCCATGTTTCCACTCAGTAAATTTCGGTCGGATGTGTATGGGGCTTTAAAACAACAAGTCTCAGCTTTCTCTGTTAATGACCAGCCTTGTTTCAATCATAAACATTTCTAGAAGTTGTGCCTGGGACCTGGAGGCTGTAGCTTACATTTTCTCTCCTGACAGTGATGGCTCTGGGGTTTTACATCAAATAAAAGCATTTCAGCTTCTAATAGTTGCACTGCCCACAAAGGAAATTAGTTACAGGTAGTTTAAACACAGAACTTACCCTGTGGGCGCATTTAATTATTATCTTGTAAACGTCCAGTTTATCATTTAACAACAAACACTTAAGGCAGTTAGGGAAACATAGAAACTAGGAGCAGGAGTAGGCCATTCGGCCCTTCGAGCCTGCTCCGCCATTCATTATGATCATGGCTGATCATCCAACTCAATAGCCTGCTCCCGCTTTCTCCCCATACCCTTTGATCCGTTTCGCCCCAAGAGATATATCTAACTCAACTAGTTTCTGTGGTAACGAATTCCACAGGCTCACCACTCTCTGGGTGAAGAAATTTCTCCTCATCTCAGTCCTAAATGGTCTACCCCGTATCCTCAGACTGTGACCCCTGGTTCTGGATTCCCCCACCACCGGGAACATCCTTCCTGCATCTACCCTGTCTAGTTAGAATTTTATAGGTTTCCTATGAGATCCCCCCTCATTCTTCTGAACTCCAGCGAATATAATCCTAATCAACTCAATCTCTCCTCATATGTCAGTCCCGCCATCCCAGGAATCAGTTGGGTAAACCTTCGCTGCACTCCCTCTATAGCAAGTACATCCTTCCTCAGATAAGGAGGCTAAAACTGCACACAATATTCCAGGTGTGGTCTCACCAAGGCCCTGAATAATTGCAGCAAGACATCCCTGTTCCTGTACTCGAATCCTCTGGCTATGAAGGCCAACATGCCATTTGTCTTCTTTACCGCCTGCTGCACCTGTATGCTTACCTTCAGCGACTGGTGTACAAGGACACCCAGGTCTCGTTGCACAGTCCTCTCTCTCAATTTATAGCCTTTCAGATAATAATCTGCCTTCTTGTTTTTGCTACCAAAGTGGATAACCTCACATTTATCCACATTATGCTGCATCTGCCATGCATTTGCTCACTCAGCTTGTCCAAATCACACTGAAGCATCTCTACATCTTCCTCACAGCTCACCCTCCCACCCAGCTTTGAGTCATCTGCAAATTTGGAGATATTACATTTACTTCCCTCATCTAAATCATTAATATATATTGTGAATAGCTGGGGTCCCAGCACCGATCCCTGCAGTACCCCACTAGTCACTGCCTGCCATTCGGAAAAAGACCCGTTTATTCCTACTCTTTCTTTTCTGTCTGTCAACCAGTTTTCTATCCATCTCAATACACTACCCCCCAATCCCATGCGCTTTAATTTTACACGCTAATCTCCTATATGGGACTTTGTCGAAAGCCTTCTGAAAGTCCAAATAAATAACATCCACTGGCTCCCCCTCATCAACTCTACTAGTTACATCCTTGAAAAATTCCAGTAGATTTGTCAAGCATGATTTCCCTTCCATAAAACTATGCTGACTCTGTCCGATTCTGCCACTGTTTTTCACATGCTCAGCTATTAAATCTTTTCTAATGGACTCTAGAATTTTCCCCACTACCGACGTCAGGCTGACTGGTCTATAATTCCTTGTTTTCTCTCTACCTCCCTTTTTAAATAGTGGGGTTATGTTAGCTACCCTCCAATCTGTAGGAACTTTTCCAGAGTCTATAGAATCTTGGAAGATGACCACCAATGCATCCACTATTTCTAGGGCCACTTCCTTAAGTACTCTGGTTTGTAGATTATCAAGCCCCGGGGATTTATCGGCCTTCAAACCCATCAATTTCCCCAACACCATTTCCCTACTAATACTGATTTCTTTCAGTTCCTCCCTCTCACTAAACTGTGTGTTCCCCAACATTTCTGGTATATTATTTGTGTCCTCCTTTGTGAAGACAGAACCAAAGTATGTATTTAGTTGGTCAGCCATTTCTTTGTTCCCCATTATAAATTCCTGTTTCTGACTGTAAGGGACCTACATTTGTCTTCACCAATCTTTTTCTCTTCACATACCTATAGAAACTTTTACAGTCAGTTTTTATGTTCCTTGCAAGCTTACTCTTGTGCTCTATTTTCCCCTTCTTAATCAATCCCTTGGTCCTCCTTTGCTGAATTCTAAACTGCTTCCAATCCTCAGGTCTGTTGTTTTTTCTGGCCAATTTGTATGCTTCTTCCTTGCATCTAATACTATCTCTAATTTCCCTTAGTAAGCCATGGTTTGGCCACCTTTCCTGTTTTACTGTTGCGCCAGATAGGAATAAATAATTGTTGCAGTTCACCCATGTGCTCTTTGAATGTTTGCCATTGCCTATCCACCATCATCTCTTTAAGTAACGTTTCCCAATCCATCATAGCCAACTCGCGCCTCATACCATCGTAGTTTCCTTTATTAAGATTCAGGACCCAAGTCTCAGAATCAACTACGTCACTCTCCATCTTGATGAAGAATTCTATCATATTATGGTCGCTCATCCCCAAGGGGTCTCGCACAACTAGATTGCCAATTATTCCTTTCTCATTACACAATACCCAGTTGAGGATGGCTTGTTCTCTCGTTGGTTCCTCAATGTATTGGTCCAGAAAAACATCCCATATACCCTCCAGGAATTCCTCCTCTACGGTATTGTTACTAATTTGATTTGCCCCAATCTATATGCTTATTAAGGTCACCCATAATTACAGATGTTTCTTTATTGCATGCATCTCTAATTTCCTGTTTAATGCCATTCCCAACAGCACCACTACAGTTTGGGTTCTATATACAACCCCCACTAATGTTTTTTGCCCCTTAGTGTTTCTCAGCTCTACCCATACAGATTCCACATCGCCGGAGCTAATACCTTTCCTCACTATTGCGTTAATTTCCTCTTTAACCAGCAATGTAACTCCACTGCCTTTTCCTTTTTGTCTGTCCTTCCTAAATACTGAATACCCCTGGATGTTCAGTTCCCATCCCTGGTCACCCTGCAGCCATGTCTCCGTAATCCCAACTATATCATACCTGTTTACATCTATTTGTGCGGTTAATTCATCCACTTTATTGCGAGTGCTTCTCACGTTAAGGCACAAAGCCTTAAGGCTTGTCTCTTTAAAATTACTTGTCCTGTTCCCACTATTTTTCACTGAGGCCCTGTTTGATTCTTGCCCTTGATTTCTCTATCACCTTTCTTATTCCGCTTTCTGTCTTTTGTTCTCGTCTTTGATTCCCCTTCCTCTGACTCCTTGCATAGGTTCCCATCCCCCTGCCGTTTTAGTTTAAACCTTCCCCAACCACTCTAGCAAATGTTCCCCCTAGGACATCAGTCCCGATCCTGCCCAGGGGTAACCTGTCCGGTTTGGACTGGTCCCACCTCCCCCAGGACCGGTCCCAATGCCCCAGGAATCTGAAACCCTCCCCTTCACACCATCTATTCAGCCACGTATTCATCCGATATATCCTTTTATTTCTACTCTGACTGGTACGTGGCACTGGTGGTAATCCTGAGATTACTACCTTTGAGGTCCTACTTTTCAATTTACTTCCTAACTCCTGGTCCTAAATGGTTAAAAAAACTGTATAAAAAAAGTGTGACATTTGAGGTGTGACTAACACAGTTGCAGGCATTATTCATTATTTAATACAAGGCCTCCTCCATAATGGTACTCATGGTGAGTCAGCAATTACTTGACAGCTATTGGGGGGGCTGGAATAGCGAGGAGTTCCCTTACTTCCTGCAGTTAAATAGCTATAAATTCATCTATCTGCATTTGTTTATTCTCGATTTTGCAGTAAGACTCATATTCCTAATCACTCTCCTGAAAACACCCTCTCAATCTGAGTGATAAAAGTAGGTTCTCTTGTAAAACCTTACCTCGGTATTCCAAAATTCAAGGCCCAACTTATTCAGTGATAGTTCGGAAAAATAAATCTATAAACCTATTACGTGTGTGTTATGACATGACATGGTAAGGTGATATGTGCTGGGTGGACCAAATCCACAAGCGAAACTTGGCCAAGCTATCACAACGGTTTTGCAATTTGTATTTATTACAAGAAGATTTGTGCACTGAATTCAGAAGTAGAGTCCACTAACACCCTTTAGAGATTTTAAAAACTAAATTAAAACATTTATTAACAAAAAAGGTTTCAAGCACATGCATAGGATTACAGTTACTTAATACTATAACAAACCCCAAAATCCTTAATTAACCTGGCCCCCAACAGCACACACTCAGCGAAAATTTATCCCGGTCAAAAAGGAGGACTCGATGAGAAGGATGAACCACCCGTGGTTAACGAAGACGGTCAAGGAGAGTATCCAATCAAAAACTAAGGCATACAAAGCGGCTAAGACTAGTGGTAGGCTAGAGGGTTGGGAATTTTTTTTTTAAAGGAACCAGCAATGGATGCCTAAAAAGCTAATAAAGGAGAAAATTGATGATGAAAGTAAATTGGCAAGAAATATAAAAACAAACAGCAAAAGTTTCCACAGGTGTATAAAAAGAGAATGGCTAAAGTGCGTGTGTCCCTTGGAGGATGCGACTGGAGAATTGATAACGGGGAACAGGGAAATGGCAGGTAATTTAAAAACAATATTTTGCATCAGTCTTCATGGTGGAGGACACTATAAACATTCCAAAGGTATCAGATAAGCAAGGAGCTAAATGGGAGGAAAGGTTTTGTAACAGTCTCTATCATGAGGGATAAAGTATTTGATAAACTAATGGGACTAAAGGCAGACAAGTCACTAGGATCTGTTGGCCTGCATTCAAGCGTTTTAAAAGGAAGTGGCTGCGGAGATAGCGGAGACATTGGTTGAAATATTCCAGAACTCACGGGATTCCGGGAGGGTCCCAGCGGATTGGAAAACCGCTAATGTGACACCCCTGTTCAAGAAGGGAGGGAGACAAAACATAGGAAACTATAGGCCAGTCAGCTAACATCTATCGTTGGGAAAATGAAAGGAAGAAATAGCCGGATATTTAGAAAAACTTAATGCAATCAAAGAGAGTCAACATGGTTTTGTGAAAGGGAAATCATGTTTGACAAATTTACTGGAGTTCTTTGATATAACAAGCAGAGCTGATAAAGGGGAACCAGTAGATGTAGTGTATTTGGATTTCCAGGAAGCATTTGATAAGGTGCCACATAAAAGGTTATTGCACAAGATAAGAGCTCACTATATTGGGGGTGATGTATTAGCATTGATTGAGGATTGGTTAACACGCCAAAAAGACATTCAGGATTAATGGGTCTTTTTCAGTTTGGAAAGATGTAACTAGTGGAGTGCCACAGAATCAGTCCGAGGGCCTCAGTTATTTACTATCTACATTAATGACTTGGAGGAGGGGGCAGAATGTAATGTATCCAAATTTGCTGACAATACAAAAATAGGTGAGAGGGCATGTTGTGATGGGGACATAAGGAATCTGCAAAGGGATATGATTGGGTTGAGTGAGTGGGCAAAAACTTGGCAGGTGGAGTTTAATGTAGGAAAGTGAGAGGTAGTCAATTTGGTAGGAAAAAATCAAAAGGCAGACTATTATTTAAAGGGAGAGAGACTCCAAAAGAGTGCAGCACAGGGGAATCTGGGTGTTCTTGTGCATGAAACACAAAACATTAGCATGCAGGTGCAGCAAGTAATTAAGAAGGCAAATGGAATTTTAGCCTGTATTGCTAGAGGGTTGGAATTTAAAATTAGGGAAGTCATGTTACAACTGTACAGGGTGTTGGTGAGGCCGCACCTTGAGTACTGTGTATAGTTTTGGTCCCCACATTTAAGAAAGGATATACTGGCATTGGAGGTAGTTCAAAAGAAATTCACTAAGCTGATTCCTGGGATGAAGGGGTTGACTTACCAAGAACGGCTAAACAGGTTAGGCCTTTATGCATTAAAGTTTAGAAGAATGAGGGGTGATCTTTTGAAAGATTCTGAGGGGGCTTGACAGGGTAGATGTTGAGAAGACGTTTCCTCTAGTGGGAGAATCTTGAACCAGGGGACATAGTTAAGGATAAGGGGACACTCGTTTAAAACTGATCTGCGAAGGAATTTCTTCTTTCAGAGGGTAGTGAATGTCTGGAATTCTCTGTGGAGGCTAGACCACTGAAAGTATTTAAAGAAGAGCTGATAGATTTTTGAAATATCAGGGAGTTGAGGACTATGAGGAGCTGGCATGAAAAAGGAGTTGAAGCGTGGAGCAGATCAGCCATGATCTTATTGAATGTGGTGGGGTAGGCTTGAGAGGTCAAATGGCCTAGTCCTGCTCCTATTTCTTATGTTCTTATGTACACACCCCCTTTAAGGTAACAGTCCCAAAATCGATTTTAAATTTAAATCGGCAAGCCAGCAGGTTTACCACAGCACCCACTCAACAGTGGAATTCCAAAGGCTTTCGTCCACCTTTGGTTACTGGACACAGCAGACTTCTGGGAAAGTTGCTGGAGGCTTCCCCAAGGCAGTTTTACATGGTCCTTTTACATCCTACATGGCCCTCCTTAACATACGTTTCTCTTTCTTTAATCTGTAAATTCCATTGTTCTTTGGCAATTTACTTTTTCCATAATATAAAAATCTTTCATGTTGCCAATCTGGTCAGTACCTTTGGGAAAAATAAACACACTGTTTGGCCTTGCTTATCTTGTTAGTTGTAAACATCCTATCATCCCCTTTGAAACCTAAACAACTCCTTCACTCATTTAAAAATGCAAATTTCCTTCACACCCTAAATTCTAAGCCCTCATCCATGTTTACCCATTGGCATTTCAAATGCCTTTTACCCTCAACATCTTTTGATAATTTCAAACTTGCAGTCTGACTAATTCAATTAAATCAATTAACAGACAGAACTATCTACACTCCCACCCATGAACCTAATTTACAATAAACCACAATAATAATGAAAAAATGTTAGTTTTATGACGCGTGTGTGTGTGTATATATATGTGCACTTACGTATACATGTGCATTGTGTGCACATGTGTATGTTTGCATCAGTGTACATATACCTGTGTGAATATATATGGGGAGTATATAAAGTCCTTTTGCAAATCATAGAAGCAACTAAACAGTTATGAAAGCATAATTAATCAAGTTTTTAATGTCAATGTTGTTAATGTTTTTATTTCAGGTGTTGAAACTGATTAATAGCAACAGTAGAAGGAAAGGTTACAAAAACAGAATTACCTGGAAAAACTCAGCAGGTCTGGCAGCATCGGCGAAGAAGAAAAGAGTTGACGTTTAGAGTCTTCATGACCTTCAACAGAACTAGGTGAATATTAGGAGAGGGGTGAAATATAAGCTGGTTTAAGGTGGGGGGTGGGGGAGAGAAGTTGAGGGGTGGGGTGGTGTGGTTGTAGGGACAAGCAAGCAGTGATAGGAGCAGATAATCCAAAAGATGTCACAGACCAAAGAACAAAGAGGTGTTGAAGATGGTGATATTATCTAAACGAATGTGCTAATTAAGAATGGATGGTAGGGCACTCAAGGTACAGCTCTAGTGGGGGTGGGGTGGAAAGGCTAACAGGGCATAAAATATATAGATTTAAAAATAATGGAAATAGGTGGGAAAATAAAAATCTATATAAATTATTGGAAAAAAACAAAAGGAAGGGGGAAACAGAAAGGGGGTGGGGATGGAGGAGGGAGCTCAAGATCTAAAGTTGTTGAATTCAATATTCAGTCCGGAAGGCTGTAACGTGCCTAGTGGGAAGATGAGGTGCTGTTCCTCCAGTTTGTGTTGGGCTTCACTGGAACAATGCAGCAAGCCAAGGACAGACATGTGGGCAAGAGAGCAGGGTGGAGTGTTAAAATGGCAAGCGACAGGGAGGTTTGGGTCTTTCTTGCGGACAGACCGCAGGTGTTCTGCAAAGCGGTCGCCCAGATTACGTTTGGTCTCTCCAATGTAGAGGAGACCGCATTGGGAGCAACGAATGCAGTAGACTAAGTTGGGGGAAATGCAAGTGAAATGCTGCTTCACTTGAAAGGAGTGTTTGGGCCCTTGGACGGTGAGGAGAGAGGAAGTGAAGGGGCAGGTGTTGCATTTTTTTGTGTGGGCCTGGGGGTTGAGGAGTAGGGGGTGATGGAGGAGTGGACCAGGGTGTCCCGGAGGGAATGATCCCTACGGAATGCCGCCCGGGGGGGGGGGTGAAGGGAAGATGTGTTTGGTGGTGGCATCATGCTGGAGTTGGCGGAAATGGCGGAGGATGATTCTTTGAATGCGGAGGCTGGTGGGGTGATAAGTGAGGACAAGGGGGGCCCTATCATGTTTTTGGGAGGGAGAAGAAAGCGTGAGGGCGGATGTGCGGGAGATGGGCCGGACAGGGTTGAGGGCCCTGTCAACTACCGTGGGTGGAAAACCTCGGTTAAGGAAGAAGGAGGACATGTCAGAGGAACTGTTTTTGAAGGTAGCATCATCGGAACAGATGCGACGGAGGTGAAGGAACTGAGAGAATGGAATGGAGTCCTTACAGGAAGTGGGGTGTGAGGAGCTGTAGTCGAGATAGCTGTGGGAGTCGGTAGACTTGTAATGGATATTGGTGGACAGTCTATCACCAGAAATTGAGACAGAGAGGTCAAGGAAGGGAAGGGCAGTGTCAGAGATGGGCCATGTGAAAATGATGGAGGGATGGAGATTGGAAGCAAAATTAATTATTTTTTCCAGGTCCCCGCAAGAGCATGACAGCACCAAAGTAATCATCGATGTACCGGAGAAAGAGTTGTGGGAGGGGGCCGGAGTAGGACTGGAACAAGGAATGTTCCACATACCCCATAAATAGACAGGCATAGCTGGGGCCCATGTGGGTACCCATAGCCACACCTTTCATTTGGAGGAAGTGAGAGGAGTTGAAGGAGAAATTGTTCAGTGTGAGAACAAGTTCAGCCAGACGGAGGAGAGTAGTGGTGGATGGGGATTGTTCGGGCCTCTGTTCGAGGAAGAAGCTAAGGGCCTTCAGACCATCCTGGTGGGGGATGGAGGTGTACAGGGATTGGACGTCCATGGTGAAGAGGAAGCGGTTGGGGCCAGGGAACTGGAAATTGTTGATGTGACCTAAGGTGTCAGAGGAATGACGGATGGAGGTGGGAAGGGACTGGATAAGGGGAGAGAGAAGGGAACCAAGATAATGAGAAGTGAGTTCCATGGGGCAGGAACAGGCTGACACGATCGGTCTGCCAGGACAGTTCTGTTTGTGGATTTTGGGTAGGAGGTAGAAGTGGGCCATCCGAGGTTGGGCGACTATCAGGTTGGAAGCTGTGGGAGGAAGATCTCCAGAGGAGATGAGGTCCGTGACAGTCCTGGAAGCAATGGCTTGATGTTCAGTGGTGGGGTCATGGTCCAGGGAGAGGTAGGAAGAAATGTCTGCGAGTTGACACTCAGCCTCCGCGAGGTAGAGGTCAGTGTGCCAGACAACAACAGCACCACCCTTGTCAGCGGGTTTGATGACAATGTTGGGGTTGGACCTGGGAGAACAGAGTGCAGTAAGTTCAGAGAGAGACAGATTAGAATGGTTGAGAGGAGCAGAGAAATTGAGACGACTAATGTCACGCCGACAGTTCTCAATGAAAAGATCGAGAGAAGGTAAGAATCCAGAGGGAGGGGTCCAGGTGAAGGGAGAATATTGGAGGTGGGTAAAAGGATCCATTGAACAGGGAGAGGACTCCTGGCCAAAGAAGTGAGCCCGGAGACGAAGACAGTGGAAGAAGAGTTCAGGATCGTGCTGAGCCCAAAATTCATTGAGATGAGGGCGTAAGGGTATGAAACTAAGTCCTTTGCTGAGCACTGAATGTTCAGCGTTGGAGAGGGGAAGGTCAGGGGGTATGGTGAATACACGGCTGGGGTTGGGATTGGAAGATGGGGTGGGGACGGAGGAACAGGCAGGGGTGGAGGGTCCTAGATGGGTGTTGGTGTCAATGAGTTGTTGGAGCTTGCGTTCTTTAGCACTTGAGAGAAAGAGAAAAAGTTTCTTGTTGAGGCGTCGGATGAGACGAAGAATAAAATGAAACTGGGGGTACGCGCAGCTTTGAAAAAGGATGCGGCGGTGCTGCTGGAGGGAGAGTGTGGATCTCAGAACACGACGGGAACAGCAGTTCGAGAAACGTTTTATGTCCTGGAGATACCTGTAATCCTGGGTGGGTTCGAAATAAGAAAAAGGTTAACTGTTTCAGGTGGAATGATGTCTCACAAGATCGAAGTCTAGAAATTTAAATTGTATTGTGTTAAAATTTTGTCAGTTATGCTTTTATATGCAGTCTCATTATCTTCTATCACGTAGACACAAAGTTCTGAAAGTTTAACGGTGCACAAGAACTTTCGATTCATCCTGTTTATGTGGGATGTATGTGTGTATACCTGCGTGTGTGTGTGTGCGTCTATGTATACACGTACAGGCATGTGTCCACGCACTCTGACAACAGGGACAGGCTTGGCCCATGTTATCATTTAGACCATTTAAAGTCTATATCCACGGGTAAAGAATAGCTACGTGGACAAGGGCCGTTGATGTTTGAGAGAGGTGAGCACGGACATGAAAGAGGGACAAGAGGGAAGCTGCAGCAAGCGCAGGAATATAAATTATTAGTGCATTCACCCAACAGCACCAGCAGAGGGCAGTCCAGGGCTGCAATGAAAAGTCTTCCTGCATTCCTGGTCAAAGGCCCGAATCTTTGCTTGTATCTGGCAACCCAGAACCTCTAGTGTCTGGGATCAGAGTAGGGGCAAAAAGGGAGAGGGAAACCACTGCTTCATTTGCTTTTGTTAAAAAGCAAGAGAAACGTTTCAGTAACTCAGTTAACACACTGCATCCAACATCACAAAGTTACTATTTCTTGACTGATGACTCTTTCACCACTAAATATCAACAGAAATAGTCCAATACACTGGTATTATGTCTCCTTGCTTTACCTGGCAGGGAGTCAAGTGGTGAATGGTCCAGAATCCTTTGTCAAACTCTCTCTGACTGGCCACTGGTGAAGGTACGAGATAGTCAAAGCCCTCAAAACACAGGATTTCCCCTTCTATCAGCTCTGGGCTTGTGTGCAGGTCTTCACCAGGTGCCGCTGTGGAGCAGACTCTGCAAGGCTGGTGCTAGAGTGTGAGAGTGAGTGTGTGTGTGTGTGTGTGTGTGTGTGGGGGCCATATCAGAGTGCACAGGTGTGTGTGGGGCTGTGAGTATACATGACAGACTGAGTGTGTGCATCAGAAAGAGGAATGACTTTAGTGTATGTGTGTATATACTAGACAATGTGAATGACTAACTGCATGCGTGTGATCACACACAATAGAGAGAGACAGTGGAAAGTGTGCAAATGGAGAGAAAGTTCCACCTGAAAAAAACCTATGTAAAAAAAAAATGAATGATACAACCTAGAGACAGAAAAAGAGAGCACAGCATCATCCTGTGTTAATGATTGGGTCATTGTTTTAATGAAGCAAATTACAATCATACATTTTACAATCACAAAAAATTTCAAGACAGACATTGACACTGCAGCACAGTGCCAGCCAGTATACAGGTGGGGTCACAGCAACCCTTACTTCACGGATCCAATATTGATCAGGTACTGCTTGTGATGGGCACACTCTCCTAACCACTGAGGGAGGTGAGGAGGAGGGGATAATACCAGTTAGTCACCAGTGATAACATCCATGAGCACGCTGACTCTAGCCTTGGGGTAGACTGGTTTATATGCAATTCTCAATGTTCCTGGACCTGTCCTGCCAGTGGAGCAGGCACCAGACAGCAGGTTGGAGGAGCTGGTCTATGTTCCACTTTTCCAATGCCCCTACCGCATCTGCAAAAGTGATGCATCCCAAAGGGAAGATTTTGTGCTGGGTTTAAGGTGAATTAGACAATGTCACTCTGAGCTCAGCTCATCAGACTGGCTAAGCCATCTCACCATAAAAATGTGTTGGGTTAAAATGCATGGGGGAAAAAAGCTTTTTCTCCATTGGAATGACATTAACATTGAGCAACAGCCAACAGAATCATTACTGAAACATTCTCGCCTATTAATACTCTGCTGCCAAGTGGACAACAGCGGGAACTTCCCAATTAGCGAATCCCACTTCATTGCACAAGCAGAATAGAGTCCTTACGGGGAGCAAGAGCCCCTGGTTGGAGCAAAGCAGGCTCCGGGTGGGAGTGCTGTGCTAGCAGGTTTCCAGTGCATGGGGGGACTGCTCGTTCATGAAAATTCTTACGCTCATTAATATCAACAAGCTCATTAATAAACATTATGCACATCAAAATGTTTCTGATCAGCCAGAGAGTGCTTAGATCACAAGTGCTTGGAGCTGCTGTGAGTTACTTTGCTTCCTATTACTTTCATATCCTGCATTCTATTGATGTCACGCAGCCCACTGGACCTAGCTGACTGGAAAAGGATCAACTCTTTCTCATTCATTTCTAATTGCAGGAATATGCAGGGTGCGGGGGGTGGGGGCTTTAGAAGAGCAGGGGGTGTGGTTAGCTGATTGGATAGCTCTTTCCAGGAGCCAGCACAGGCACAATGGGCCGATTGGCCTTCTTCTGTAGTATATGATTCTACGGTTTCCAGCATAGAATCCAAATTGCCCCGTGTTTAACACATAGGTCTTCAAGCTGGTGATCCTTGGGGGGGCGGGGGGGTGAGTCACTTTTAGAGCCAAGGCCATTCAGGGGCTGGGGATGGGGAGGGGGGTGGGGTGTGCGGGGAAGAGGTGATGTCGGAAAGCACTTCTTCATGCAAAAAAAAGGTAGTGGAAATCTGGTACTCCCTCCCTTAGAAATGCTGTTGAGGCTGAGGAAGGAATCAACTGAGAATGGAGACATTGATTGTTGTTAGGCAAGTGTCTTAAGGGTCTATGGAATCAAGGCATGTGGATGGGAGTTAAGGTAGGAGATCGACCATGATCTAACTGAATGATGGAACAGCCTCGAGGGGCTGAATGGCCTCCTCCTGTTCCAAAGTTCTGACAGTGGGCCTGAGGCCTCAGGTGTACCTACTTAACAGAACAAGGACCGTGTGCTCTTAAAGGCACAGGCCACTTTAGACGTACCTTCTCTTCATGGCAGAAATTTACATTGGGGCTGCAGGAAATAATAGTTCTGTACTTTAAAAAAAAAGCCCACCATCTGGATTACCTCCAATCAGGGAAATATACTCTATAGTATAACATAGAGAAAAAAAAAAAAATCAAAGCAGCATAAGGATAGATACATATTTTATAATTAGTGTTAATTGGCAGCTCGATAATCTGGTTCTGATCACATCACAACCATTGAACTTTCAACTCAACTGTTCCTGTCTGGCTGCACAGGAGCCAAAGAGAACACAGAATTAACCCTTTGCTAACCTGCTGAGCACTGAGTTAAACAGTATCGTGTGCAGCATTTTACAGGGAAGTGATATAGCTCAGGGCTAAGCTAACCTCAAGGACACTTTCTAAGCCATCAGCTGACAGGATCTGATCACTCCTCAGTTAAATAATAATAAAAGGGTCATTTTTTGGATAACGGTGGGTGGCGGGTGTGATATTCATGACAGCATAAAGGATCACCTAATCAGATAGTAAAACCACATAAAAAACCTGCCCTTCCTGTAACCAGACCTTCGAGTGTAATTAATAAATGCTGGTCTTGCCAGAGATGCCCACATACTGTGAAAGAATAATTTTTTAAAAAGCTTACAGGCTTTGAGCCAGACCCTATACATTATCTTGTATTTGGTGCATCGGCACACAATGCTGGTTACTGTGGGCATCTGCCTAAACCAGGTATATTGTGCGTCAAAGTTGTGCACTTCTGAGCTGGGAATGAAATTTCTGCATCAGGCATCCAATCCTAGGGTGAATCACTCCCAGGGCAGGTACAGCATGTGTTAGAGAGTAAAGCTCCCTCTACACTGTCCCCATCAAACACTCCCAGGACAGGTACAGTATGGGGTTAGATACAGAGTAAAGCTCCCTCTACACTGTCCAAACACATGCTATAGATCCTACTGAAGGACAGAACTTGTGGTATTTGCCATTTACTAGGCCTTTTTGATGGAAAAGTTGGGGCAGCTTTCTGTCCCATGTCAGCTCGCAAGAGGATTGAATGGTCTGGGATTTATACTTTTAAGCTAAAAAATAAAAAACGGAGAAACCCCAGTGAGTGGGTAAGAGAAGATAAACGAACCTGCACATGGGCAGGGAGAGGCGACATTACACTGTACATTCCGGCTCAACTTAAATGCAATTTGAATTTATGTGAATAACATTTCACCATTCCATCAGAATGGCACAATGGAAGATTAATTTGAAACACACACATTCAATCAGATGTTCCTATTACATTGTTATATAAATATTTTAACATAAAACTAGTGTCTATGAAAGGTCTTCCAACCAATTTTTAGGTAGAATAAAGTCACAGGTCATTAAAGTACAAACACAAAATAAAACCTTGCATGTGTCTAGTTTGCTGCTTCCCCTCAGTGACAGCGATTCAGAGTGTGTCTCAAGGACTTGAACCCAAATCTACCAGCTTCACTGAAATATTTTACTAGAGAAAAGCTAACGTATACAGCATCTTAACAAAGAATCTCAGAAATGCCTCAAAGCACTTAATTACTTAAAGTAGAGCCTAATACACAGATTAATATACAGACATCTTGTGTAAGAGCAAGATCCCAAACGAGCAATCAGGTGACCAATTGGGCAATCTGCACTGGGTGGTGTTAAGTTGAGGGAGGAATGTTGGCTAGGACATTGGGAAAATGACCCTTTTCTTAAACTAATGCTGTTGGACGTGTTATCCAACACATCAGAATGGACTGACTTGGCTTAATGTCAGAGTTGAAGATAAAGATGGCACCTCTGGCAGAGCGGTGTCCCCTCGCTATGGTAGTGGTATGTCAGCCTAGGTTATGTGCAGAGTTGGTCTGGAATGCCCGAACATCAGAGTCGAAGTGAAATCCTTGTCAAATGAGCCAAGCCAACTTCTGTGACAACATCTGTGAGCAAGTGCCGTGAATACTTCAAATCTCCGAGCGGAATGTAGAGATTAAAAGGCACTCATTGCCACCTGAGAGGGGATAGTGCAGGGATTGGGGTGGAGGGGGTAACACAAAATGGAGGCATTTGTTACATGGACTTTACCACTCGTTGACTGACCTGTTAACCAGCTCTCCTCCAGCAGTGCATTTGCTGTATTCTTCCCTACAGTTGAAATGCTAAGTGTGCTATCTGTTCTCTCCGACCTGTCATTCCAACCCTCCACGACACATTTTAAAAACGGACAGGGACTACTGACTGGCTGAATAACTAGTTTCTTTTTCTCATCTCCTTCAGCACTTGAAAAACGCAGTTGTAGTCACATCGAATAAATTCAGTGCCCCATAGCAAGGGTTCATTACACAGTCTTACTGACTACAGGCCTACAGTTCTCTGGGTTTGTGGTTCGCGTGTTGTTACGTCTCTCAAGGGCAGGGTATTGGGGAAAAATAAATTTAATTGTACAGGAGCTGGAAAGGGTTCTTCTTAAAAATTAGAATAGATTTAAAGTAAAACTGCTTTGTAGTGAGATTCCCAGTGTTGGTCCCTTAGTTTAATCCCACGCATGGCCATTGGATTCAAATCGATGGGTCAAGTGCCATCCTTTTACGGAAGGAGGTCTTGGGGATCGTACCGATGTTTGGGGGGGGGGGGGGTGATCTAATTGCACTATTTTCCGCGCGACACAGTGGAGAAAATTAACATCAGCAGCCTTGACTCAGAGTGTTCCCTGCCCGCCATTGCTACTTAGCGTCGTGCGATGCTCTCAGTTCACCAGCTCAAGGTGTTTCCTGGCTAGCCTAGAATCACTGACCCTAGAATGACAGGTTGCTGTAACCAGGCCTGCTCCAGATACCAGCCCAAGTTTGGGTGGACGGGTTCTTCAGTGTGAGTTGTGCTGTTACAGTAATAGCTGTAACACTGTCACACCGCTCTTGTCTGAGTGATGGCCAACACCCAGATGAAGGAAGGCTTGTCTAATCCAGGGCGGTGTCATTTGATTAGCAGCCTTGGAGAATCAGGCAAACTTAAAAGTCGCCACTGGAGGCTGGAGGCTAACGCACAGGGAGTCCGCGAGACTGAAAGGAGAGTGGAGTGCCGTTAGGTATTCAGTGGGCATGTCGTGAACGTTTCACTTTCCCACCACTGAGCTACAATTAAAATCCTTCTGTTAACACTGGAGACTGTCCCTTCTTTATCTTGGACAGAAAGGGGATTTTGTAGAGCCAGAGGGATGGATGGCGAGAGCTGTTTTATGTATCATTTACTGTCCCCTTGCCAACAAAGCAGCCGCCCCACAAAATAGAAAGGGGGCTTTAGGCACAATTCCTCAGAAAAACGGTAAAACAAGGGAACTGCGTTCTACAACGTAATAGTTAGTGTTCGGCCTAAACTAAAAGGAACAGCCAGTTCCAAATGGTCTGTTAGCTTCATTCAGACTTCCAACAGGAATTGGGAACTGAGACAAGTACCAAGCCCACTTATGTTTACAACTATCCAGGTCAAAGCTCAGTCAGTGAAGGAAGGATATTGTCCATTTTTTTTTATATATACAGGGATTAACCTGATGGATTCTGTCTTGTTCCTGAAGCTGCTGATGCAGTAAAGCTTCTGCTCAAGGCTTTGGCGGAAGTGTTTCAAAATGTCCTCGTTCAGATTGAGGTTCCCCCGTTTAAGGCCCCCAACCCCGGCACTTACGGGCTCTGGCCGGATCCGATGGTGCCGTCCTCGGTGTGTAAAATCTCGATGCTGCTGTCGGGCAGGCTGTGCGAGGCGCTGTCCGTCAGCTCCGACTCGTGCGTCTGGCTGGGGGAGAGAGCTTGAGGGGAGCTGCCGGTGCCAGAGCCCGAGCTGGAGCTGGAGCTGGGGGTGGGGGTGGTCTCCTCTGCTAGGCCCAGAATCTGCTGCACGCTCCGTTGCAGCTGCTGTTCAAACAGAGGAAAGACAACGATCAGCGCTCCACATCCGCAGACCATCTTCACCGGGGAGACAAGGAAGCATCTCTCATCTTGCAACCATCACCTCTCCTCTCCATCCCCCTTTCCATATCTGCTCCCCATTCTCCTTCTCCACCACCACCCTTATCCATCAGATCACAGCTCCATGGTGCTGTGCACTGGGGATTGATGGGCCTGTTGCTCATTCCCAGTATTTTGCTTAGTTTAGATTTCAACATTTGCAAAAAATTATTTTTATTTTCCGAGTTTTCTCTCTAATTAATTTGCCCCCCCCCACAACTGCACCAGTCACCACTTATTCATCTTTCCGTTGCTTAACTCAGCTATTTTCAGCCTGGTGGCATAGTGGGCTAGTCACCCAGCGACCCAGACTAATGCTCTGGGGGCCATGGGTTCAAATCCCACCAGGGCAGCTGTAGAATTTCAATTCAATTAATAAAAAATTAGAATCGAAAAAGCTAGTCTCAGTAAGTAACGGTGACCATGAAGCTATCACCGACTGCTGTAAAAACCCATCTGGTTCGCTAATGTCCCTTAGGGAAGGAAATCTGCCCTCCTTGCCCGGTCTGGCCTACATGTGACTCCAGACCCACAGGCAATGCGGCTGACTCTGAACGGCCCCTCTGAAGTGGCCGAGCAAACCACTCAGCTCAAGGGCAATTAGGGATGGGCAACAAATGCTGGCCTTGCCAATGATGCCCACATCCTGTCGATGAATTTAAAAAAGTCCCTCACTGGCTTATCACTGCCCCTGTGAAATAATCCAATGACTTCCACTCGTTAACATCCTCAGTGCACAGATTTTGTTCAGCCCATATAAAAAGAGCCTTTCCAACCCAAACCGGAGACTGGGGAATATTGATCTCTCTTTTCCCCTCTGCTGCTCATATTCACAAACATGTGAACATACAAAATAGGAGCAAAAAATTTGCCCTTTGAGCCAGCTCCGCCATTCGATAAGATGATTGGGTGATCGGTTTGTGTTGAGTTCTACATTCCCATCCGCCCCCAATAACCTTTGATTCCCTTGCCTAACAAGAATCCATCTACCTCTGCCTTAAAAATATTCAGTAACCTCGCTTCCGCTGCCTTCTGAGGCAGAGAATTCCAAAGTCGCAAAACCCCCAGAGAAAAGATTCTCCTCATCTCTGTCCTAAAAGGGCAACCCCCAATTTTAGAACACAGCCCCCTAGTCCTGGACTCACCCACAAGAGGAAACATCCTTTCCAAATCCACCTTGTCAAGATCGAACAGGATTTTATATTCTTCAATCAAATCACCCCTCGCTCTTCTCAACTCCAGTGGAAACAAGCCCAGTCTGTCTAACCTTTCCTCATAAGGCAACCCACTCATTCCAGGTATCAATCTAGTAAACCCCCTCTGAACCACCTCTAACACTTTTACATCCTTCCTTAAATAAGGCGACCAAAACTGTACACAGTATTCAAGATGCGGTCTCACCAATGCCCTGTATAACTGAAGCATAACATCCTTACTTTTATGTTCAATTCCTCTTGTAATAAAGGTAGCATCCCATTAATCTCCTTGATTACTTGCTGAATAGTAACTTTTTATGATTCATGGATGAGAACACCTAGATCCCTCAGAATTCTGCAGCCGTTCTCCATTTAAGTAATACTCTGCTTTTTTATTCTTCCTGCTAAAGTGAACAACTTCACATTTTCCCACATTATACTCCATCTGCCAGAATTTTGCCCACTCACTCAACCTATGTCTGCAAACATCTTATGTTTTCTTCACAACATACTTTCCTGCCTATCTTTGTCTCGTCTGCAAATTTAGTTACCACGCCTTCCGTCCCCTTATCTATGTCATTGATGTAAATTGTAAAAAGTTGAGGCCTCAGCAGAGACCCCTGTGGGACTCCACTAGTCACATCCTGCCAATCAGGCAAAGGCCCCTTTATACACATTCCCTGTTTTCTGCCAGCCAGCCAATCGTTTTTTCAGGCTAATGTATTACCCCCTACACCCCGAGCTTTTATTTTCTGCAATAGCCTGACCTGCAAGGAACTGTCCCACACAAAAGGAAGGTTGTTCAGCAATGCAGCTACTGAGTTGCTGCATGCTCTGTCAGGGCCTGTGTATGCTCACTCACCGGACAGGCCGCTAGCTGGTGGAAGATGGCTTCAGCTCGGCACAGGATGTCTTCCACGTTCAATCTCATGGTCAGCTCATTGATGTGCTGCAAGAGAGCAAGAGAGGAGCTCAGGTCCCGGAATTTGCCTGCTCATGCTGGGCATCGGCTACAAGTGGCACAGGTAAGGAAAGGGAGGAAAGAGAGAGTGTGCCTGCGCTGAGTGTGCCAGTCACTTAGTTCAACAGTCACCCAGCTCTCTTACCGACTAGCAATGCCCAGAACACAAGTAGCAGAGATCTGGGAGTGAGCTCACAGCTTTTCTAATTCTTCATCTGCTACCAGACAGACCCAAGCAGATTGGTGAAAGTCAATCAGCAATATTACTTAGTGCAAACAAGGAAGAATGTGTGTAGACTGCCACATTACATGTACGGATATCTCACCCGCATCACTGAGCCATTGAGGGTAACAAACTGAACTGGAAGCTGAACTGTTTGCAGTGGCAGGTCACTGCACACTGGCACTGGACATGGCCTTCAACACTCCGGCATGGGACAAGACACAGGCCTGTTATTGCTGGGCTTGGGAGGCAGCAATCTCAGAGCTTACAGGAAAGTAACTCCACCAAAACGAGAAGCCTGAAGAGATGATGACAGTGCACGCTGCTCACCGGGGTTAACGGAAAGAGATGGAATACAAAAAGGAAAAAAAAGAGGAAATTTATATTTTAAATGGAGGTGATTTAACAAAATGATTGTTTTACCTTGAGTATTTCATTGAAGCCGTAGTTGGGGTTCATCAGCGCATCACGCTCGGAGTCCAGAATGGCGCAGCAGACCAGCAGGTGGAAATTTGGGCATGGTTGGCCTGTCCACTGTACCTGGTGGCGGGGGTATGAAAACAGAGCTCATTAGATGCCACAGGCAGCACAAATGCAAAGCAGCGGAATACCAACATGACCTGCCCCGACTAAACATGCAAATGGGCTCACGGAAGGAACAGCACAGTCTGGGTTACACGGCACAGCAGTTCCCTACTTGATGATAGAACAAACCACCCCCTCGCCGCAACACTCGCCGGCACCCCCCCCCCCGCACCCCCCCCACCCCCCCAACGGTATAGCTCCAACTGCATCACTACATTAAGCTTTGTTCCAATAGGATGATGATTACTCTCCCCAGTTAAGTGTCATATATGATAACATTTTATGTAAAACACCTGTTCCCAGGGTGTCTGTAACCAGCAGTGGGAAACAACACAAGAATTTTGCCAGAGTTTGAGGATGATCACAGTATACACACAGTCTCCTTAACATCTGCCTCATTTAAAAAAAAGTCTTCTAAAGCAATACAAATCAGAACGGCACAATTTGTAGACATAATGCAGGTCACAGTTTATAAATAGATTCAGGCTGAGAGCGCTCACCTCCCACAGCCGCAGTATATCTGGGAAAGAGAATTCCCGCTTAAACCAGATGAGGAGCCAGCGGAAGCAGAAACACAGGTTCCCCGACTCTCTGGAATCTGGTGAGGGAGAAGAGTCATCAGGAAAGTTGCTGCATAACAAAGGCAGGAACAGCCCTCACCCATCAGGGAGAATCAGGCATACTCTGCACCCACACAAAAGGGTATCAGGAAAAACCCGCCAACTCCAAAAGGACACCAGGAACAAAACCTCCACCAGGGGCAGCAGGAGCAATGTGACCCTCTGAACCGAAGCATATCTACAGCAAACAGTGGGTAAATTGGCCAAAGGAGCCTCAGAAACAATATAATCACTACAGGGAAACACCAGAGAGGCTGAGAGTTGATGGCAGTCTGTACAAACAGACATTATTACTGAATATCCCAATAGGTTATTTTTCTTCTTTGAGTTTCCGCTCTATTGTGATGGGTTCCGCTTGCAGGGTTCCCAACAAACCCTCCCAGTGTAACTCAAATTGCCATATAGCATACCTGGATGTTAACAGTGTGTCAGCAGGCCACTTAACGATGGAGCCTGAATCTGTCTCCATCCAAGCCCAGGTGCACAGAAGCAGTCTCTGGAACACAGCCTGAGGCCTGGCAGCTGATGTGAAGCTATTTATCTTACAATCTCCGGGAGAGGGGCTGCAGGAGCAGTGCCGGTGGCTGAGGCTACAACATTCGTGCCCCCACTGAATTGATAGAGACTGTCCAAACTGGTTTCAATTAGCAGCTGTCGGAGAAAAGAATTATCTGCTCTATTTAAGCTACATTCAGGCCGAGGTACTGAAACTGATTGTCGTGTGTGTGTCTGTGTGTGCGCGCGCGCGCATGTCTGAGGCTGAGAGCATGGGGGAGCAGGAGTGAGAGACGTATATATCCAAGCGCTTGCTTGCAAGAAACAGAGAGAGGAAACACTGACACTCAAAAATCTTTCCAGTACTTTCCCCCCTCCCCACCTCAGATTTCTTTTAAGTTTCCTTTTTGAGGATGTTAGCTTCTCCCTGGGGAATGCCTCCCAGGGCAACAACTCCCTCTGCCAGCTTGGGCAAACAGGTCATTATGCCTGAGCATTGAGCGAGTGCCAACCGGGTATTCTGCTGCAGTCGGTATCACGGTTGATCCTGATCTGGTCATCTCCCACTTTCAAGCAGCAGTAACGTGGATGTTCTTTAGGATTGAGAGTCTGAGAATCTAGGCTAACTATACTCTAGCTAGCCCAGGATGCTGAAATAAGGGAACAACATAGCTGCCCTAGAGGGAGTGCAACAAAAGGTCATTGGGTTAATTCCAGGTGTGAAAGAATTGTCCTATGAAGAGAGTTTGAGTAGACTAGACCTATATTCAGAGATAAAAACAAAAAAACTGCGGATGCTGGAAATCCAAAACAAAAACAGAATTACCTGGAAAAACTCAGCAGGTCTGGCAGCATCGGCGGAGAAGAAAAGAGTTGAAACGTCAACTCTTTTCTTCTCCGCCGATGCTGCCAGACCTGCTGAGTTTTTCCAGGTAATTCTGTTTTTGTTTTAGACCTATATTCCTTCAGTTTAGAAGAATGAGAGGTTATCTCATCAAATCATACAAATTCTTAAGGGGCCTTACAGGATAGGAGCTGGGAGGATGTTTCCCTTGGTTGGGGAGTCTAAAACATAAGGCTATAGCTTTGGAAGAGAGGTCCACCATTTAGAACTGAGATGAGGAGAAATTTCTTCACTCAAAGGGTATGGTTCTTTGGAATTCTCTACGCCAGATAGCTGTGCATGGTCAGTCATTAAATATATTCAAGTCAGAGATTGCTAGATCCTTAGATACTAAGGGAACCAAGGGATATGGAAATAGGACAGGAAGGTATAGCGGAGACAGATGATCAGCCATAATTCTATCGAATGGCAGAACCAGTTCAAAAAGGGCCAAATGATGTACGCCTGCTCTTATTTCTTATGTAGCATGAGACTGAAGCTGATCCCAACTTACTGAACCAACAACAAGTAGTAATAAAAATAACAAATTCAAAAGGGAATGCAGGAGAAACTTCTTTACCTAGAGAGCGGTTACAACGTGGAACTTGCTACACACGGAGTAGCTGAGGCGAATAGCATTGACGCACTTAATCGGAAGCTAGTAAGCACATGAGGGTGAAAGGAATAGGTGAGATGACAAGGAGTGAGAGGGGCTCATGTAGAGCATAGATGGCAGGATAGGCTGGGTGGGCTGAATGAGCTATTTCTGGGTCGTAAACTCTGGAATATACTTGTACGTGAGGCTACTTCCTCATGTCAGGCTCACAAGCCCCTCCACCAATGAAGTTATTTGCACTTGTGAAATATATAACAAATAATGGATGATAAAAGTGTTGATTTAAGAAACAGTTTGCAGAGTACAAAGTGCGTGTATTTCAAATGGCAATGTCACAGTCATCAAAAAAAAAAAATACAAGTGCTAGTGAGAGCAGGCTGCTGGCGTAACTCACGAACCTAGGAAATCACAGAGGGCTGAATCCAGCACTCTCAGGAGTAGGGCCAACTTCTCCAGCTGCTCCTTCATGCTCTCTTGACTCTCCTCGAAGTTACGGTGCTGTGACCAGAGATAAGAGACAGCCGGTTAACACTGCACTGTGACGGTCAGAATCTACTGTCAAAAAAACATACACAGCCTGTAACCGGAGTTCAAACCGTTTGCTCAGAATTAGTGCCTCACTTTAATCGGGGGTACACCCGAAAGCGATAAATGAAAAGAGAAAATGCTGGAAATACTCAGCAGGTCTGGCAGCAAGCGTGGAGAAAGGAACAGAGTTAACCCTTCAGGTCAATGGCATGTCATCAGAACTGGGGATAAGGTCATCAAACTGAAATGTAAACACTGTTTCTCTCTGCACAGATGATGCCAGACCTGCTAAGTAGTTCCAGCATTTTTGGTTTTTATTTCAGATTTCCAATGACACATTGTGCTCCTGAAGACCAGGGGTTAAAGAGAAAAAGAAAACCACCTAATGTGCACTGGCTACATAGAGCTTCACAATACACATTGACTATCCAGCATTAATTATATCACATACCAGCAATAGACGTTCACAATTGGTAATTCTATACCTAATAAGAACAGAATAGAACCTTCCCAAAAATATTGCAAATTATCATTATCCAGGAGTGAATTGAGAGGTTCAGATAACTTAAACGACTTCAGTTTGGTTTTCACATAACCTGTACTTCTATTGTTACTTCTTTTTAATTACCCTTAAAGAGCTAAATATGAATGAATGAATGAGAAGGCCAAGCTGTTGGTATATTGAGATACAAGTATTGGACCCTCATCTCACTTGTTCTGAGGGTTGGGCTCTATTGTATTCACTTAAGCAAGACATGCACTTGTGGAATGTGTAGATTAAGGGTTTGGAACTTATAGGGTTAAAAGGGCTGAGTACAGTACCACCCACAGAGTGATGTGAGAGAACACATGACCTGCACCTAGGGGTCAGTCTAGTAGGACAGAGCCGTGTGCACAAGCAAGCATGGAGATAGCTCCTGGCCTAAACCTTTACTGCATATATGTACAGAGTTCTTGTAGTTAATAAATATATACAGTTAACCTACTTAAGACTACAAAGACTTCATTAAGACCTCCTGAACGATGTACCACACGTCATGGGTGTTGGTTTAGGGTCTGGCACTTATAAGGTTAATGCGAGACTGAGTATAGTACCCACCACAGTGATGTAAGCAAATACATGATCTGCACTTAGGGGTCAGTCTAGTGTCGGGTAGAGCTGTATGGGTGGTACTGTACACAAACCCTCGTTAACCCTATATGTGCCAGACTCTTATACTACAGAATGGACTTGTACAGGCTACCCTGCTCCTACATTACAACATGTGACTACACTTCAAAAAATACTTCATTGCTGTCAAGCACTTTGGGAGATGCTGAGCTTGCGCAAGGCACTAAACAAATACAAAAGTCTTCCCTTCTGTTCAAGTTCTTCCTGGTGAAGCAGAATATTCACGGCATGAAAAGCACTCACCACTTGTTCCATGAAGCCCGTGAAACACCAGAAGGAGTCGACTTCGTTCTGCGTAACGTACAGTATTGGCGAGAGGAGATCACTCATTCCCTGAACATAACCTGCAGAACAAACACAACAGCAGCTTGTGGGGAGGGTGCAGTGGAGATTTAAGAATGGTATCGGGAATGGGGGACTTCAGTTATGTGAAAACGCTAGAGAAGTTTGGGACTGTTCCTATAACAGGCAAGATCAAGGGAAAATTTATGTTATTAAAATATTTTAATAGACTAGATAAGGAGAAACAGTTTCCAGTGATACAGGGGTCAGTAATCAGAGGACACAGATTTAAGATAATTGACAAAAGAGCCACAGGAGAGATGAAATATTTTTATGCAGTGAATTGCTGTGACCTGGAATGCTTTGCTGAAAGGGTAGCGGAAGCAGATTCAATATCTTTCAAAAGGAATTTAGGTAAATGCTTGAAAAAGGAGAGATTTGCCAGAGTGTGGGGAGAGCAGGGAGAGTGGGACTAATATGTTTAGCTCTTTCAAAGAGCCAGCACAGGTACAGTGGGTTGAATGACCTCATTCTGTGCTTCTATGATAACTAAGTGAGCAACATGTTGTACAGAGCTGACTAGGCCTACCAACATTCCTACCTCAAACAGTAACACCAAAAATTAGTTGTTTGTTTCATTTGTGTCTGTGAGATTCGTTTGGTGTTTGTGTGCAGAATGGTCATTGTGTCAGCCTCTATGATAGCTTGCATTCATATGGTGCCTTTGGTTTAGTAAATGCTTGACAAAGAAAGCCTGGAAGTGGACAATGAACAGTGGAGATCAGCTCGCACCAGTCTGATAGGGGAGTGTGAGCTAGTGGGAGCTAGCACTAGACAGAATGAGTTGGGAGTTTACTCAGAAGGGTTTGAACCCGAGCTAAGGGTCAAACCGCTCACCAGAAGATTGGATCTTTGGATTCAGCCCGAGCAAGAAACCAAGTAGGAGGACTGAAATGGTGCGAGGGAGGAGTGCAGAGTCTCTTATCAGAAGTTGAACAGGTTGGCTTTGAACTTGCAGAGTGTTGGAAGAAATTCTGGGTCATTCATGTTATGAGTGGGAAAAATGGTCAGGCTTGTGAGTGATGCTGATGCTTCAACAGCACCCAGACAAAAGCAAATGCCCTGTGTCTAAATAAGTTGCCACCGCTGGACAGCATGTAGATGTGGGGTGGGGGGACATGCTAGGATGAGATAACTGTGCAGGAGTGGCATGGAAAAGCCATTGTTAGGCGTGCTGGGACAGTAGTAAAATGCAATTAAGGGAGGGGCGGTGTTGAGTTAATATAGGCCAATTATCAGTGAAGGGGTTTTAAAAGGCACACGGCACCATATAAACATAAACCTTTCTTTTTCTTGCTTTCAAACTAATTCTAAGATTAAAGTAGGTAACAAATGCCCAAAACTCCTCTGGTCAGCCTCCAAAACATCAACTTTCCATAAACCCGAGCTCATCCACAGCTTTGCTGCCTGTGTTATAGGTTACATCAAGTCCCGTTCACCCAGCACCCACTGTGCTCTCTAACCTACATTGGTACCCCAACCCACCAGTGCCTGAAATTTAAAGTTCTTTGCATTCCGACCAATTGTGTTTGCCCGAATTCCATTGCTCCACTATTGGCAGCTGTTCCTCCAGTTGTCTCCATACTCTAAAGCTCTGGAATTCCCTCCCTAAACCTCTCCGCCTCGCTCTCCTTAAAACCTACCTCTTTGACCAAGCTTTTGTTCGCCTATGGTAGTACCTCATGTGGCTCAGTGGTAATTTTTGTTTAATTATGCTGCTGAGAAGCACTCTACCATTTTAAAAGGTGTTGTATAACCATGTTGTTCTAATTTGGTGCCACTAGATGGCCCCAGTCAGTAACCCATGGTGCATGAGGAGACAAAGCAGGAACTTACCCAGATCAAAGTTGTACATGCAATAAGTCATCAACACGTCATTCAGCAGCACCAAGCCTGGGTTGTCGTTCCCCTCGTAGAACTTGTTGTTGCGATCGGTCCTGCTGACGTCCCGTTCTGTGGATGAGAAGCAATTTCAGCGTTCAGTCTTCCAAACGAAGCCTGAATGTTTAACCATGCAGACTCACAGGCCCCCCCCCTCCCCAGACTGGATTTCCAGATTGTGTTGAGTTCCAGGTTTCAACCAGGGTTCAAGTTGTGTTTCTACAACAGGCCTGGTACACACAGACACCTTAGGTGATTGGCAACTTCCGACCCACGGCACCCGAAGCAGACCAGATCTCCGTCTCAGATTGGGACCTGTCTGCTCCAATCAAACTGGGGACTGGGGCCTGCTGAACCAGGCTACTTGCTTTATATTTGAGGCCCATGGTGGGGGTGCCTGGGAGCTATGATCTGGGAGCTCGATTTATTGCATCTGACGGGCACTGTATACAGATGCTCAATCCAATGGGCTAACTTGATTGTACCACGCAAAACCCTTAAAAGGAGCCTGCACTCGGGTTGTGCATTGAACCCTTAAAGCACTGAATATGTGCCAATCATGATGCGTGTATTCAGGAGTATTAAGCTGGGGGTCACATTCATAGGAGTCTCATATGACATGCATCCCATAGGAACACCATCATGGGAAGCATTTCAGTTACACAAGATGGTGGTTCATTACCACTTTCACAATAATTGCAATCACTGCAACCGTGTCAGTGATATCCACAACCCGCTAATAACAGAAAAGAAATAAACGTTGCAAGAGTTCAGCAGCTTTACTTCCAATCACCGGTTTCCTGGCACTCACACTCGAGGACTTTCAACCTACGTTTTATCGAATCAGAGAATGGTTACAGCACTGGAGGCCATTCGCCCCATTGAGCACATGTGGGCTCTCTGCAAAAGCAACTTAGCGAGTCCCACTCCCCTTTCCCCTGTAGTCCTGAAAATATTTCTCCCTTCAGGTGCTTATTCAATTCCCTTTTGAAAGCCACGATCGAGTCTGCCTCCACCATTGTTTCAAATAGTGCATTCCAGATCTTAACCACTTGCTGCGTAAAACAGTTTTACCCTCATGTCGCCTTTGGTCCTTTTGCTAATCACCTTGCATCACTGTCGTCTGGTTCTCTACCAAAGGAAACAGTTTCCCTCTACCTACTCTACCTGAATTCCTCATGATTTTGAGCACCTCTATCAAATTTACCCTCAACCTTCTCTTTTCCAAGAACATCTCCACTACTGGACTAATGGCTCCCCCGCAGCAGCATGCAATTCTCAATCGCATCCTGTTGCGAAGCTGTTGAGTGTCCAGTGATCTTTGCTGGGGTTTGGTGGTCATGGTAGCTGTTGCTCAGCATTATTTCCCCAGGAGACCATTAGTCAGAGGTGGCCCTTTGGCAGGGGCTGCTTGCAAGTGACTCACCAAGTGGGGAGTTCTGGACTGGATCTCTGACTGCTGCAGACTGATTTAAAAGTCCACTCATCTCTCCAAATAAACTCACCAATCAGGCTCTTGTATGCTCGCAGCAGGGAATTCCGGCGCTCCTGATCCTCAGTCACCGACTTCCACTGCAGTTTCATCCGGAAATACTCATCCCTAAAGAAAGAACGCAGGTGAGTTAGCCAGAGAAAAACACAAGCTCGTGCAGCGTGGGGGAGGGAGTGGAAAAGATTCCCTCAAGATGCCAGGAGTTTGAAACTTGCGGGTGCATCTTACTTAGCCTGGCCAGAATGGGGCAGGCAAGGGGAACACATCAAAGTGAGTGACCAGGGTGATCGCAAGAGAAGGCAATAATTAATCGATGCTGCCAGTTCCAGCGTTCCCAGGTCAGAAATAACATGGGTTAGAGAGAGGGGTAAAGTTGCACCATCCCAAAAACAAGGACTCGCAGCTCATTCACAATGTGAGTCAAGGCAATAGACTCTCTCCACTCTTTCGAACACAGTCTTTTTAGTGCTTCCTCTGTGCCTCACCCACCCTGCCCCCAACCAGCATTCAGCTTTCTGTGCAAAATTTTAAAATTCTCATCACTGTTTTCCAATCCCTCATGGCCTCACCCCTCCCTTTCTCTGTAACCTCCTCCAGGCCAACAACCCTCTATGCTCCTCTGGCCTCTTGCACATCCCGATTTTAATCGGCCCCTCCATTGGTAGCTCTGCCATCAGCCACTTGGGCCCCGAGCTCTGGAATTCTCACCCGTTGCCTCTCAGATTCACTCTCCTCCTTTAAGAGGCTCCTTAAAAACGACCTCTTTGGCCAATCTTTTAGTCACCTGGCCTGATATCTCCCTATACGGCTCAGCGTCAGAGTTTGTTGGATAACACTCCTGTGCCGCACCTTGGGTCGCTTTACTACGTTGAACACAAATTATTGCTGTTGTTGAACACAAATTATTGCTGTTGTAAAACCACCCAATTGGTGTCAATTCGCTCTGAACTCAGGCGCTTGATGCTATGGATTCACACCAGCTCAGAGCTCGACAGGCCTCCCTCTATGCTACACGTAGGATCTTCACAGTTAGCGGAGAATTAGAGTAAACTTTCATCCCATAAATGTGGACTCAAATGAAACTCAATTCCAAACTGGGTCTGTTAAGCAAATTCATTACCACGAATTCTGTCACCCCTCTAATTAACTGGAGCATCTATAAGGATACACCTCTGCACTTCGATAACAGTTGAACGTTCATATACTAGTAATAAAAGGCGCAGTGGAATTGCTCCTTACGTTTTTTGCTTCACCACAGCTTTGCGTTCCTCAGCTGTGCTGTCCCAGGGGTAGTATCCCAGCAGGAACTTCCAGACCTCCCGACGGATGCTGTGGCACAGTCCCTGGCAGAGGAGATTAAAGGAGCAGTGAATAAATTGGCCAGTAAGGGGTTTTGATAGAGTAAATGGGGAGAAGCTGATTCCAGTGGCAGAAGGGTTGGTAACCAGGGGCATAGATTTAAAATAATTGGCAGAAGATGCAGGGTGGCGCTGGGGAGAATTTGGTTTTTAATGCAGCGAGTTGTTGGGACCTGCAATGTGCTGCTTGAAATGAGGGTGGAAGCACTCGCTTTCAAATCAGAATTGAGTAAATACTTGAAGGACAGAAAACTGCAGAGTTATGGGGAGAAAGCAGGGGAATGGATCCAATTGTACAGCTCTTTCAAAGAGATGGGCCAAATGGCCTCTTTCTGTGCTGTATCATTCCAGGGCGTATTTGTGGCCAATGTGTCTAAATGACAGCAGTGAAAAATTAAATATTATACATAGAGGATGTGGGCATCTCAATTACTAACCTGCAGAGGATTTAGCCTCCTGCAGAGTTTCACCATCTAGTATAAGGTGGCCCATAATGAATGTGGCAACAACAGAAAATTCCAGAATGCCAGTAGTGAAAGAAAGAAATTGCATTTATATAGTGCCTTTCAAAACGTCAGTCGGTCCCAAAACACTTTACAGCCAATGAGGCACTTTTGAAGTGGAGTCACTTTTGGAACGTGTCAGTCAATATATGCACAGCCAGGACCCATAAACAGCAATGAGATAAATCCCAGATTTGTTTTGGTGGTGTTGGATGAAAGTTAAGCTAATTGACAGAAGAAACGGAGTGGGCGGGGGATGGAGAAGAGAGAAAGCGGAGACATTTTTTAATGTATGGAGTTAGGCTGAATGGTCTCCTTCTGTGCTGCACAATTGTCAGATTTCAGGCTCAAATCCAGATTTCGGGCTTGAACCAGAGGAGACAGTACCATTAGGCATACAACTCCCCTGCCCCACAGCACTGAGGTTAGGCTTGTTCTTTCCTTCTCTGAACCATGGTTTGCGTGCATTGCTGATTCACAGCCCATCTACTACTCAATTTGTTCTCAATTTATATCCGGTGTTATGATGTGGCAGATGATGTGTGCGCCAGGTGGATCAAATCCACGAGGGAAACTTGATCACCCGGTCACAGTTGTTTTGCAATTTGAATTCAGAAGAAGTGATAAGACTACCGTGACTTCACAGGTTTTTAGAAAACTAAATTAAACATTTATTAACGAAAGAAGAGACTTCAAGCACAAACATAAGTCTACAAATCACTATGAAAGTAACTCCTAAAACTCTAAACTAATCTGACTCCCAGTTACACCCCCATTAAGGCAACAATAAAAGAAAGATTTAAACAGACCCAGGCAAAGTGCACAACACCCTGGGCACTGAGTTTCAAAGCGAGTTTCCTCAGCTTCGGTTCCTGTAGACAGCAACTTGATGCAGAGGCTGGAGGCTTTTCACATTTGTGTTAGATCTTAGAATTCCTTCTCCTCTTACATATAGCCTCATCTCCTTTATACAGGTTTCTCCCTTTTTAATGCAAATTCCATCATTCCCATATGTTTTTGCAACTTTCATAGTACTAATTTTATGAGAAAAGTAAAGATTTACATTATCAGTAACCTTTGGGAAAAACTAACATAGTTTGGCTCAGCTTCTTCTGGCTAGGTGTAACATCCCACCATCTCTTTGAAATTCAACCTAACTTAATTTATCTAAAAATGCAAATGTTCCTCACACCTCAAGTTCTAACACTTCAGCCATGTTTACAAATTTAGCATTTCAAGCCTAGCTGCTTGTTGATAAAGCCACCAGGCTAGCTGTTTCCAATTCAATTAAATCCCACACATACACACACACACAAACACTTAGAAAAACTAATCCAAACACCGCAGCCAGGTTTTCAAATGTCCAATTTTCTCTTTGAGCTTCAAACTCTTGACAATGCATCTGCAATTAGATTTTCTTGTCCAGCCACATGTATAATCTGCAGGTTAAGTGGTTAGTAATAAGCGCCATCTGAATAGCCTTGCACTTCTGACAGCTGTTCCTGCAATACTCCCTCCGAACAACAAATATCACTATCCCACAACATTAAGGATTGACTAGCCCCTGTGTTTCTTAAAATTTTAAGATCTTTACCTGCTCCACCCCGTGCACATGGAAAGGCTTCCCCTTCACATACAAAATCTGTAAACACTTTTGCAACCTTGTCCTCAGAACTCCCTTGGGTAAATTGAGAACACATCCCCACTTCTTACCAATTCTTCCTGTTTTACCTGTACACAAACCACTGTTTTTTCCTGTGCCTGAACCTCAGAACCCACAGTACTTTTCTGCACCCAATAGTCCCAACAGGTTTTCCCTGTAATTTCCAACACACTGACTTCATGTGCCCAACTTTATTACAATGAAAAATACCTCAATTTTCGAAGTGTCACTTCTACCTTTAGCACCTTCCTTTTTATTGAGAAAAAAACATCCTGGGAATTTCCACCTACTCCTCCTCTTCCCTGACGGAGTCATCCTGCTACATCTCTCACCTATCAGGGGACAATACCACATTCATCTGATTAGGTGAGCATCCACTCACTGAGCCACAGAACTACCCTTCTCTTTATTAGCCAGTATTGTCCCTCTTAACTCAAAAGTTGCTAACTTCAATAATTCAATTTAAAAATAACACCAAATTTCTGCTTTGTTGTTTATGTTGCCAAGTTACAGAACGATTTGAATTTCCAACTTTATAGTAATTCACTGTGATGGCATGAAAAGCTTTAGAGATCAATATATAAACTAACGAATGAATTCACCTACTCCTTGGAAAATCTTTTTCTTCAATTCTTCCACATCATGAACTCTTCCCTCTGGGTCCAGATGTTTTTCCCACTCCACTGCTGTTAGAGTCTCCTGCCTCTGTACAGTGGGCCTCTGGCCCAGATCAGCTTGCTGCAAAAAAAAGTCAGAAAGATCTTAGGCGGAGGGGGGGGCGCGAAAAGAGTAGGGAAAATCTCTCTTTAAAAATTTAAATCAAATGAAAGCTGCCAGCAGGACATTTCTGCTTCATCTCCTTCCTTTTCATATTACATTGAATTTACTGCACAGAAACAGGCTATTTGGCCCAACTAGTCAATCCTGGTGTTTATGTTCCACACAAGCCTCCTCCCAATCTCACCTTATCAACATTTCCTTCCATTCCTTTGTCCCTCACGTGTTTATCTAGTTTCCCCTTAAATGCATCCATGCTATATGCCTCAACTATTCCCTGTGGTGGTGAGTTCCACATTCTCACCACTCTCTGCATAAATAAATCTCTCCTGAATTTCCTATTAGTGACTGTCTTATGTTTATGGTCACCTAGTTTTGGCCTTCCTCTTATGTGGAACCACCTTTTGTCATGTCTACCTAATAAACCCCTTCATAATTTTAAAGCTGTCTATCAGATCACCTCTCGTACTCCTCTTCCATAGAGGAGAGAGCAACGTCCTGTTCAGGTTTTCCTGATAGCTGATACCTCCCAGCTCTGGTACCATCCTTGTAAATCTTTACTGCACCTTCTCTATATCCTTTGTAAAGCGGGAGGCCATCACAGTCCTCTTGTGGTGCTACGTCTACAAGATGACCGATGAATGGACAGGTTGCTCTAGCTTGAGCGGCATCAGAGTCGAGCTGGGTTCACTTCAAAGTTCCAAACAAGATAATTGTGGATGAGGAAGCCCATTCGGGTCACCTTAAGACTTCAGCAGAAAGATGCTGAAGCTTTGTCATTGTGGGACATGACAGGCTGTCACAGGACAGTAAACAAGAAGCAGAAATCGTGGTCAATTCTTCCCTCTCAGGTCCAGGTCCACTGTGGTCAATTATCATTGCCTTAGCCAGGATCGACAAACTCAATTCAAGACAATGGGACTTTCATGGTCTGGATGGCCCATTATTACTCACTGTCTCAAGGGACAGAGTTATCAGGCGAGAATGGTTGCAGAGCAGTTCTCTACTGCTTTTCTTTGTGAATATTAATTGCTGAAGCAATCATGGGGATGTTACTGTGCAACCAGACAATGCAAGGGATCGGCAGTAACATCAGTGGAAACCCAATCAGTAATCCATGGCCGGGAAGAATTACTGAGCCCGGTAGTACAAAGGATTGGCCCAACACTCTAAAGACTCCATCCTTGCTTCTACTAACTCAGCTTTCAAACAGGAAAAAGCTCAGTGGCCAATCCAAGATGGTATCAGCTTCGACAGTAGCTTTGAAGGATACCGTGAAATGAAAAATTCGAACTTCAATGGACTGTGTGCAGCCTTTGATGCTTCACCTCCAGGCTGAGGGCTGGCCTGACAGAGGTCTTTAAAATTATGCAGGGGTTTCATAACACAAATGCAGAGAAGAAATTTCTATTTGTGGGCGAAAGCAAAACTGAGTCACAAATATAATGAACCCAATCAGGAGAAACTTCTTTACCCAGTGGCGAGAATTTGGAACTTAACTTGCATAAGGATTAGTTGAGGCAAATAGCAGAGATGCATTTAAGGGGAAGGTAGGTAAATACATCAGGGAGAAAAGGAATGAAATGTTATGTTGATGGAGTTAGATGAAAGGGAAGGGAGGAGGCTTGAGTGAAGAACAAATGCCAGCACAGATCTGTTGGACTGAATGACCTGCTTTTTTGCGGTTACCTTGTCTGTAAAATTCCGCATGCAGCATCATAAAGACTTGCTCCGTGGATGTGGCATCACTCACCAAACATGACATCTGCTCCCATATTGCCTCTCAGCAGTAGTTCTAAAGCACAAATCACTGAAGCAAGAGGGGACTGAGTGACACAGATAAATGAATCTGAAGCAGTTGCCCTCACAGCACTTTCCCTACTGTTGGTGGTGAGCAGGCTGCAGCTCTGCAGTCCCAACCCCTTGCTGCTGAAAAGCCAAAGGGGACACTGACAGTTCCAAAGGGTTCAGCGTCATCTCTCCAACTACAACTGATCCTCAGTTGGAAAATAGCTGGGTTAGGATTGTTTAGGAGGGGAGGGAGGGAATGCAGTATCTCAAAGCAGCAATTTACTATGCATCTTCTTTTTAAACAAAAAGGTGGATGCTGAGAGGATGTTTCATCTTGTGAGGGGATCTAGGAGACAAAAATAGTTTAAAACAAAGGGGTCTCCCATTTAAGAAAGAGATGAGGAGGAATTTCTCCTCTCGGGGGGTTTTAAGTCCATGGAATTCTCTTCCCCAGAGAGCAGTGGAGACCAGGGTATTGAATATATTCAAGGCCGAGTTAGACAGATTTTTGACTGACAAGGGAGTCAAGGGTTATGGAGGTGGACAGGAAAGTGGAGTTGAAACCACAACCGGGTTACTTGATCTTATGAATGGCGGAGCAGGTTCGAGAGCTGAATGGCCCACTCCTGCTTCTAATTCTTGTGTTTATGTCAGCACTTGTTCAATTTTCCTATCTCAGTTGTGTTTGCAAACTCTGACCTGGAGATTCCCTGTGGAGTGATTTTCCGAAGTGTTTCTCTCTCCCCTAGCTCCCTCACCATCTTGTGAAGTATATCCATACAACGGGTCACATTTCCTGTCAGCGCAGCAGGGGTTGGACACTTACACAGGTGATGACCTCGAAGCCCGGCTCGTCCTGCTGCTCCAAGTCCAGCCCGCTCGCCATCTCGCGCAGCGGACGGTGCCGGGGACCATCTTGGGGCCGCAGTGCTCCACGCAGGAAGTTGGTCACTTTGGAGAAGCTGCCGAAAGTGGCAGCATAAGGGTCTTGTATAAAGCGCTGGGGAAGAGGTGGGGGAGAGGGTGGAAGAAAAAGAGAACAACACTCAATAATATACATTTCACATGGAATGATACAGCAAAAGAGGGCCAGGCAGCCCGTTGTAAATCTCTTCTCCACCCCCTCAAATGCTTAGATATCATCCCTAAAGTCAGGAGTATCAAAATCCCAATCCTCCCCTTTAAGCTAGGTCTCAGTTATCATCAACATTTCATAGTCTCATGTCAACTTGAGGCTGCAGCTCACCAAACTTATTTACCATGTGACATATGTACATACATGCCTTCCAAACACACCTTCAACTGTATCACTTTTGCTCCCCATCTGATCCCTCTAACCTGTTTTGCTCCTGATCTGGGAATGTTTGATGTCGATACAGGATCCCCAATGTAGAAACGGTTCTTTCTGAACATTAATAGCATCATCTTGATAAGCGCTAGATTTAACCGTCAATGGTTTAATTTTAATAGCGGCACTGTGTACACGTAACGCCGCTGGTTTGTGGATGACCCAATCCACAAGTACAGGGAAGGCTGGAGAGCATTCTCCGAGCTCTCGTTAAACCGATATTGATTAAACCAACCAAAAAGAAAAAAAAATCAAGCAGAGAAAATTACTCACAGACACCAAATCTGAAGAATGCTCATCGAATAGCTGCAACTCGTCAAAGGATTGGGACAAAGCGTGAGAATCATGAGAGTAGACCAGATAAAGACGAGGGTCCTTCTTGGAACTGACAAAAACAGAATCAATAACTGCCGTTGGAAAACCATCACACTGACTGCTGCTAGAACACGTTATTGACTATAGGACTGCAAGGTGTGCAGTCAAGCCCAACATTCCCCATGAACTCTGACATCAATCCTCTTCATCAATGGGAATGGTGCTGGGGCTATTGACAGGGATCAGATAAAATATAAAGCAACTGTCGATTGCTACAAGACTCTGGGGGATTGGGGGCGGGTCACTAGGCAGCAGCCAGGAGTGGCAATCCTGAACAATTTTTCCTCTCCCTATCCTCAGTCCCTGTTACTCGATTGGGGTGTTTCAGAATAGGACTTGACTCTATCCAATGAAAGCAACACGGGTCCTGGAGAGGCCCCGAACAGTGAGGTTCAACAGACAAAGAGGCGGCTTACACGCTGGACTTTACGGTGACGTTTCACTGCCAAGTTGTAGATTGTAAAACCGCCTGGTTGTAAAAGCAGGAGTCCAGGCACAGCGACTGCGCTATTGCAGCAAGCACTCCAGGGGCAGGTGTGAAAGGGAGGTGTTATATACTCACGTGGCCAGCACTACGTATTTACACAGGCACTTGAGTAAGGCTCTGGTGCCACCGGCGTGGAAGTGAAGAGCTGGGAAGGAGATGCCATCTTTGCTGATGAAGATGAGGTACGACCAGCCCAGGCCGGGCTTGTTTTTCCGGATGGATTTGAGTTCAGACAGACTGAGAGAGAATGCCCACTTGCTGGATGTTCCGGAGCACTGGGTTGCAGCTGAGGGACAGACAAAAACCAAACACCACACTCAGCCATGGATGGCTTGTCTAACAGAAACAAAGCATAGATAAAGAAAAGGAACCATTCAACCCATCAAGTCAGCCCCTGCACAGAACACATACAATTTGTTTTTGGTCAATATTGTTGCCTTCTCTTCCAAAAAGGCAGCTCCATAGGTCCCTGCAGGCTAATCACATAAGTGGTCTTCCTTCATGCACGAGCCTAAACGGGAACTGTTTGCAGGCTATTTGACCACATGGGACCTCGCAGCTTTGACTGTTCCTACTCTAACCCAACCCTCTTAGGTCCATGAGTTATTGCACCAAATTCAGTAGTTGGGACTGTGGCTAATTGCAATTCAGAGAGAAACAAAATCACACTCAACCAAGGGTGGCTTGCCAAACAGAAAACATAAGTAAAGAAAAAGGAGTAAGTGAATGAGCCAGCTACTGCACAAAATACGTCCAACAGGAGCCAACGCTTTTCAGAGCAGCTCCACATGTCCCCACAGGCATGTCACACAGTAGCTTTCCTTCAGGCAAGAACCCAAATAGGAATGGGTTGCATGCTGTTTGACAACATGGGACCTCACCGCCCAGCCTGATCCTGTTCTCTAATGCACTGGAATTGTGGTTAATTTTAATGGCATAGGGGGTCTACCAGGCCTGTTGGGCTCAATTACACACTCCCCTCCCCGAGCTGTATAAATTATCTCCTTTAACTAATGCGCTGCCAATTTACCATTACCTGAGTTAATAAGTGAGAGCTCTCTGAAACTTCTGCCTGACACATGGCGGTACCTGAATGAGAAAGTTTTGGTATCCATCCCTTTTATGGAGGTCTTTGTGATGCAGTGGTCAGCATCACTGCCTCTGAGCCAGAAGTTCCAGATTCCAGTCCCACCCCAAGATGTGATGGCCAGAGGAAGGTGTGTTCATTACCTGGCCAAACAGATTGGAGTATTAACTCGTAAATCCTCCCAACACACGCCAACAGCAGGCAGTAAGAGTGGGAGAGATTCCTGGTCAGCCATGTGATGAAAAGGAAGTGAAGCCCCTACCATCACTATCCATAGCTCCAGGCTACAACATGCATGTAAAAGGTGAATGAGCCACAGCTACTCAGGCTCCCTGTAAGGGGGTGTGGTGCTGGTTGACTCAGTTGTCTGGATGGCTGTGGCAGATCAGATCAGACCAACAACACGGCCTGATGAAGAATCATATGGACTCGAAATGTCAACTGTGTTCCTCTCCGCAGATGCTGTCAGACCTGCTGAGTTTTTCCAGCGATTTTTGTTTCAGATTTCCAGCAACCGCTGTATTTTGCTTTTAACACTGGGTTTGATCCCTGTTCCGGCTGGGGTGGATTCTAGACCTGCCTCCTTGCCCTGTCTGTGGTGAAGATCACAGCACTGTTGGTCGGAGCTGCCTTCGGGTACAGAACTGGAGGAGAAGAATCTCTTTTTATCTAACTGGGGCTGGTGGCATTCTGTACAGAATGCCCGGTGTCCAACAGATCTGTAACTTGTAAGGAGTTAATCGATATGTCTATATCTGTATTTATAACCTACAACGCACATGAACTTTAAAACGAATGGATTGCTCTGACAATTACATCCTTACTGACTCTGCCTTCCTGCTGCCTGTAAAACTTACAAAAGCACTGCCCTCAGTAAAAGACTCTTGAGATACTCTTTCTTCAAAGAGAACTTTTACATGTGCTTTCCATTCTAATGTAGCTTTAAGAAGCTTATGCATCCAGTTTCTAATGGTAACTTCCCACATTACAAATTGCTCCCAATCCCTTTCAGAGAAACCAGGAGATTTCATACTCTGAAAGGAGATATAGTATAGCTGTTTAAAATTATAAAAGGTTTCGATAAAGTAGATAAATAGAAATTGTTTCCACTGGGAAACTTGGCAACCAGAGGAGGTGGATTTAAGATAATTGACAAAAGCACCAAAGGGCACATGGAAATATTTTTTTAAAAAAAGACGCAGCGAGGTGTAATGATCCGGTACAAACTGTCCAAAAGGGCGGTGGAAGCAGTTTCAATGGTAACTTTCAAAAGGGAATTGGATAAGTACTTGAAGGGGAGAAAACTGCAGAGGTGCAGGGAAAGACAAACTGGATAACTCTTGGTAGAGGGCCAGCGGAGGCTTGATGGACAGAATAGCTGCCTCTGTGCTCTAACAACTTGTGATGCAGCCAGGGTACTCGAAGTTGGAGCTGAGACACATCATTGGGACTCTGCCTTGCATCTCTTACATATTGGGCATCACTGTACTTGATGGTGATACCCAATGCTCGGTGTCAACGCTTCACCTTGACCAGAACAAGATTCACATGGCAAAAAATAAGACGAATGCATGACATTAATAATAAACCAGCATCTCTCACCAGGTAATTCCTCCAGTGGGCGCACCCTGGTTCCTACTGTGCTAATAACGGCCCAATCTGGTTCGTAACCTGGGTCAAACATCTCCTCCTCTGTGTGACTGGCCCCATTTACGGTGGAATCCTGAAAACGAACAGGATAGTGTGAGGGGAGAGAACAGGAAGAAATAAATTAAATGTGACATGGCGTCGAGTCAGGGTCATGAGAACTATGCTGTACTCTCTTCAAAAAGACTAAGAAGTGCTTTGCTTAGGGAAAGTTAAACATGGAAGGAGAAAACAAAGAATAAGGCCCCGCACTTTAAGAAGTTTGTAAAGGCATTGGAGAGAGCGCAGTAACGATTCACATGAATGAATGAGAACTTGAGTTACATGGACAGATTAGAGCAGCTGAGGCTGTTCTGCTTAGGGAAGAGAATATTGAGGAGATTTGAGGGGTCTGGACCGAGTAGATAGGGAGAAACTTCCTGTTGACGGAAGAGTCGAGAATCAGAAGACACTGATTTAAAGCAAATGGCAAAAGTGCCAAAGAGAAGCGAGCGTTTAGGATCTGGAATGCACTGCCCGAGAGTCTGGTGGAAACAAATTCAAATGTGGCTTTCAAAAGGAAATTGGATATTTATCTGAACAGAAAAAAAATTGTAGGACTATGAAGGAAAGGAGAGGGAGTGGGGCTGGCTGGGTTGCTCTTGCGGAGAGCCAGCACAGACATGACAGGCCAAATAGCTCCTGTGCTGTAAACATTCTATGACTCAAAGTGTCCCCAAAAGCCTTCTTACTCTTCACCTCTCTCTTTGGTTCCTTTAATGCTTTCCTTAAACTTAACTCATCAAAGCTTTGGCATTATCGCTCCCAACATCATCTTTGCTTCTGTTTTCATGATGCCACCCCACAACCCTTCATCAAGCACCTTATGTTGAAAGTGCAGGAGAATGCTAGTTGACATGGGCATTGTTTTGTTCCATAAGCTCACAGCAGCAGAAGCTTCACACTGCATCCAACTTGTGCTGGAGCTGACCTGGGAGTGCTCAGCCTTGACAAATAAATGTAAAAACTGTTACATTTCTCAGTGGTATGAGCCCTCATTACATAACAGTGTATATAAAGTTAACTAGTCCAAATCAACATCAAGGTTGAGCAGGTTGGGTCTCTATTCATTGGAGTTTAGAAGAATCAGGGGTGATCTTATTGAAACATAAAAGATTATGTGGGAGCTTGACAGGGTAGATGCTGGGAGGAAGCTAGAACTGGGGGCACAGTTTCAAAATAAAGGGTCTCCATTTAAAACAGAGGTGAGGAGGAATTTCTTCAACTAGGAGGAACGTTTGTGTTTGGAATTCTCTTCCCCAGTGAGCAGTGGAGGTTGGGTCATTGAATATATTCAAGGCCGAGCTAGACAGATTTTTGATTGACAAGGGGTCAAGGGTAATAGGGGACAAACAGGAAAGTGGAGTTAAGGCCACAATCAGATCAGCCATGATCATACTGATAGTGCAGCAGACTCGAGGGGCCAAATGGCCTACTCCTGCTCCTATTTCTTACATTCTTATATTCAGTCCAAAACTTAACAGGCCTGTACTGTACACATGGTCCCAAGAGAATTACCTTCTTGGAGTACAGGAATTGAGGATGCTCTCGGCTCTCACTGATTGGAGTCCAATCCATCACAGTATCAGAACCCTGGGAAACAGAACAAGAACAAATAATCCTTATAACAACTCTGAAGTCTTTCACTCCAGTTTGAAAGAAAAGGCAAGCTCCTCTGCTATCAGCATATATAGAATCATATCAGCACAGAAGAAGCCCATTCAGCCCAAGGTGCCTGTGCTAACTCTTTCAAAGAGTTGTCCAATTTAGTCCCACAGCCCAGTCTCCGTCTCCACCTCTACCTCTACTTCTACCCCCACCACCCACCACCCCCCGCCCGCCATCTTAGCTCCTGTTACCTTGCTTTGCTATCATTAGGATTTCAACGCACGGCAATGTTGGAATTTTCAGCCCTTCACTGCAGAACAGTTGCAATGCAGCTCACCTTCTCGAGGATCCGAATTACCCCGGGGATAAGTGTATCCTGGTCATTATTCCGTTTTGTGCTTGTGTGCAGAAACACACCCTCTTTCTCAAAGACGACCTGCGAGGCAAAAATCATAGCCATGGGTCACAGTCTGCTAAAGGGCAGCAATGGCAGGAATCCAATATTAAATATGTACGCACAGCATCTCACCTGGCATGCAGCACCTCAAGAATGCGTAGCACCTGCTTGGCTTAAATAATTGTTCCTTGGTAATTATGCCAGTTTGCACAAAACTAGCAAATTACCACCTGCAGAAAACTAATCTCTCAGTATACGGTACTAGACCAGCAATAGTAATCCAGAAAACGTGAGCTCACATCCCTCCATTGGCTCTTTTGAGAAGTTGAATTCAAAAGAAAATTGGGAAGTGAAAAGATGACAATGAAGCTGTAGGATTGTTGTTAAAAATCCCAACTGGCTCACTAATGCCCTTTAGGGAAGGGAAAGCTGTTGTTCTTACCTCTGGTCTGGCCGATGCATGACGCACATCCCACACAGAACGGTTACAATGCAGAAGGCCATTCGGCCCATCCTGTTTGCACCAGCTCTCCAAATGAGCAACTCACCTAGTGCCATCCCCCTGCCTTCTCCCTGTAGCCCCGCACATTCTTCCTTTTCAGATAATAACCCAATTCCCTCTTGAATGACTCGATTGAACCTGCCTCCACCACACTCCCAGGCAGGTGCATTCCAGATCTTAAAAAGCCCAACATGGTTGTTTCTTAACTTTCCACTGGTGTGACCTAGCAAACCACTCAGTTACAAAAAACCACAGGGGTGGTAAAGAAGGCAATTCAGCACCAACGTTCCTTCTAAGCTGCTGAGCTGCACAGCAGTCCAGAACGTGCCAGGCTGTGTAACAAGCAGGCTGCACACAACCAACATTCACCACACAGCAATCTTAAAAAGGAACCATGCAGTGCAAACACTGAGTGCATAACCATGAAAAATTGGAACAATCATCATTCAACACCACTTCTCAGGGGAATCAGGAATGGTAATAAATGCCAGTCTTGACAGCAATGTCCATATCTCACACACGTCATGTGCCCAAAGGCGGGTCCTTGGCTCATTATCTGCTGATGCTTCATCCGGAGCTGCTTTCGTGGCAGTTTTTGCCAGTGCTGGTTTGCCATTGCCTCCCACTCTCAGGGGCAGGCAGAGATGGGTCCCCAGTCTACCTCAGCTGGCATTGGAATCAAACTTGCTCTGTTGGTGTTATTCTGAACCACACGCTAGCCAGCTGAGTTATCAGCCTCCATCCTGAGAATTTATATCTTAAAAGAAAATAAAGAACTAGGGTCTACTGCAAAAACAAATAACAATCGGAAAAATCAGATCCTGGTTCCCAGTGAAGCTCTTCCTATATAGCTAAAAATGTCATTTTCTAAGTAAAATAACTGAACCAAACAGAACCAAGAAGTCAAATTGCTGTACCAGATCAGCCATTACATAATAATGTGGTTCTAACATTATTAATAATGGAATCTTATCCTGAAAAGGTTCAGCAAAGCGTTAAATAGCTATATGGCTAACTTTATCGATATGGAGGCATCTGGGTGGTCCTTAATCCAGAGATAGTACATCCCACTAAAATGTACAGCACACTATGAAATTAATGTCCCTCCCAGTAGACCTTGTCTAAATCCCAATCCATCACTGGGAAAGACGGCTTGCATGAGAGTGAATACAGCCCACTGACCTCTGCAATATGCACAGCCCCCTGTTTACAGCTTACCTTGTACTATACACTGTGGAGGGACTGCAGCAGTTCAAGGCGGCAGCTCACAACCACCTTCTCAA